>NC_037594.1:33926705-34013063 GCF_003073045.1 Pomacea canaliculata | reverse complement strand
AGACCAGGTTGTGTAACAAATGCACTGATACAGCAAGCGATCAACAAGAAATGCATAAGGCGAGGAGCGGGAAAGACAGCCATTCCAAAAATTACTCTTAGAATTTTAGGTAAAAACTGTTAACCGCCCATATACTACTCTACTTACACTGTATATGAGTCGCAATCAGAGCATCTACTCTGGGATTAACCAGTTTTTACACAAAATGACAAGCATGACGTAGCTTGGCAAAGGAAGTTTCTTAAGATATAATAGATACCCAACCCACATAGGTTCTTCCCCTTTTCCATCGAAATAACCACTTCTCTTGCCTGAATGAGAACATAACTTGCTCTGACCTCCGCATTCAGCAAGTTCAGAATTACACAGCAAGTAAAATGCAAAGCTACACAACATTCAATCTAACCATGCAATAACTAGAGGTGATTCAAGATAAAACAGCTGTAATTCAAGTTTGAAACATGTTTCTTTATTTTCATAAACAATTAACGTCCAGTTCACGAACATCAACCATTAGCAGACGCTGCTAGAATTTTCTATTCTAAATGAATAAACTCTATATTTTTCAACATATCCAAAACACACAGACTTCAACGTGCTAGCTTTGAATTGCTTTACATCTATTATAAACTACACAATCTTTTCCCCTTAATCTTAAAATCAAGAATTAATATTACAACTTGACATGTATTTAATTTATTGAGCGAACTGAACTCATGATTAAGTGTATGTTGAATAACAAAGTGACAAGGGGTTCACAACTCACTGCTGCCATAATTTGTAATAATATGCCTGCAAAATATTATTATCAATACAGTGTTTTAACAAAAATTGGTATTTAACAATAAATTCTCAATTGCATACCTCTTCCTCATCAAATTCTTAAAAACTCAGCCTGAAGGTCATTATCTCTACAAAGCTACCAGGGCTGCAATTTTGACTAGCACAGAAGTGGCTCCTAGCATCAGCACAGCAAAAGCAGCCACCTCAATTTTCTGCAAAAAGAACACAGTAAACATAAATAATTATAACCTAAGGCCACTTTCTTTTCCACTGATTATTTCATATCTTTTAAATTTTCTAGAAAGTACTTCGCAAATTCTAAGACACATTGACAACTTAAGCAAATTTAGTCATAGAGAAAAGAAAAAAAAATTAAAAGTCTAGATAAAGGAGGTCATTATTCCCTTGAGACAGACCCCAAGTTTATGTATAGATATATCAGTCACAATGGGTGGGTATTAGTTCCATTACTGATATAATTCCAGCACTGTAGACCTGGTGACAGTAAAAAATGACTAACACAAAATTTTTGGTAAATTTCATTGCGCAGACCATTTCGTTAAAAAAAATCATGTTATGTTCATATTGTTTTATGCTGCAAATGCAAAATGTGAACGCTGCAACAAAATTTTAAAATGTGTAATAACCGAAAGAAGGGGCAAAAGATTATCCTACAGTTTATTAAGTCGCAATAAGGCATCCTCACAATAGAACAGAAAATATTTTATACAGATAAAGAGGTAAGAATCATTTCACATTGAAAATAAACGGTCAAAAACTCATACTAATATAGTGAGCAGCTTATAGTCTACATGGCAATGCAGGCAATATGTGAAAATTATAAAAACTTGAATTAAAGTTTGATTATTTACTGTATCAAAACACAGCATAAATCAGAACGACTTTGAAAGTAAACATACACACAGCTAATGTTTACCAATAGAATGAATTCATTAAATATGCTTTAAAATGGATTTTTAAAATACCACGAAAACAAAATTCGTTGTGAGCGGTAAACTACTAAAATTACTCCCCCCTTTAAAAGATCAGTATATGTTGCCATCTCATAAAACTTGAATTGAATAAACTTAAGTGTGGTAATCAGATAATTAATTAAGACGATTAATAATTACGCAGTTTTTCAGGTAATATTCATTAATAAAATTACATTTTAACAAGGAATGAACGAATCAAAATCGACATGTGATATTGTCACAGAGATGATAGATCACTCATGATAAGTTAGGACTTCAGAACGCTCGGTTATCTAAGTTCCTCGATGTGATCAACACTTTTAAGCGAAAAGCATATGGCAAATTAGAAACCTGGTTTAAAGAGTAAATGTATAGGTTTCGCAGTAAAGGTGAGAATATAATAATAAAGATATAAAAAATAAAGCCATGCCTTCGTTAGGGTCGAGCCTTTTGAACTTGTCACAAGAGAGTTACATATGCGAAAGGCTGTCCTTTAGTGTGCTTTTTAGTGGCAAATGCCACTACAAAGTAACTTTTTAACTGAGAAGGAAAAGAAAAGGAGTATAAGTTTGCTGTTGTATAACGAATACGTCTTTCCTATTGTAACTGTGCTCAACGGAAGATTGAGCAGATAAGGAAACGAATAGCCGAGTGTGTACTAGCTTTTAAGACAGCTCGATACCCGACGTGTCATACAGTACTCGACTGCTGAACGAAATGTTTTCTTTCTTTCATTTTTGATAGCAGACTGAATCGCTTGATGTTAATGATTGCACAGACTTAGTGCCAGCTATGGCATTTCAGTTTGTTGGATGGTAGGAAAACTACATTTACGGTGCCCTGCCGGCAGATCAGTGCAAAGAATGTATGCAGAATGTACTATTTAAATTAGTCTGGAAGCATGTAAAACTGCATGGCTGCTATATGACCATCTTCTGCCAACAATCGAGGTGCTTTCTCAGCACTGCTAACCAACTCCGAGGCCTGCTCATGTTTCTCCGTCGGCGCTGCTCCAGAGATATTCGCAACTGTCTTGTGTGTGCCCGCTCGACTCCAAACAGAGGTGGGTGGTGAGATAGAAACATGCTCACTGAGCGGGGTTAAAAATACTCAGCAACTTTAATGAGGAAAAGGCATAAATGCAATGAATCATTCTCTGCCAATTAACAAATACGGTTTAATGCTCTGTAGATTTGTGACTTGACCTTTCTATAGCTGCTTTGGTCTGAATGCTGAATTTTAGTTTTTAGTTTAGTTTTATTCCTTGATTTACCTCACCCGCGACTCGGTTTTGCACCACTCCCCTCTGGTTCAGCTGGTTTTGCGCAGGGTGTCCTACTCAGCCCCCATTTTCCTCTTTTTGGATATCATGCTAGTGGCATTCTGGTGTCTTTTCCCAGGCTGCTGTTGAGATCTTTTCAGGCCATCTTATTCCGCTGAATATGGGCCCTAGGCCATCGTAATCGGTTGGTAAAGGTTGGGAGCTATTGTTGATGGTATTTGGTCACTCTCCAGGTAAATCAGAAACCATACAGTAGAACAGCCTTCACATAGTGTTGAAGATGTGGGTCTTTTCTGTTGAAAGATCAATACTCGGAAGTTCCAGATGGGCCGTAGGATGTTGAAAGATGCCTGCTTTGTTGATTGCGGCTTTTGAATGTCATCGTCCGCTCCCACCGTCCGTGTTGACAATGCTCCCAGATAGCGTGAGAGCGATCTGTTTCCAGGATGTTCTCTCCTTGAAGTTGAAATTGGGAGTTCCTGCTTGTTATTGATTCATCATCACTTCTATATGTTTTTTACTGTATATATAAATGTATTTTTTATTTGTACTTTAAATTGTATGTTTTTCAAATTTACATGTTAGATTCTGGAAAGAAATGGATATACAGAATGTGGGCTTATTTTAAAAAAGGTTATCATTTATAATTATTTAATGTGTTTTTGTCTAATATCTTTTTCTAGTAATATCAATGGTAATATACAATTGATAAATAAACCAAAATAACAATATAAATTTTAAAAATCCCCCCTGCAGGAATATGTCCCTTTCTCATCCTCCTCATTCTAACACCATTCTTAATAACAATTAATATAACCAACATATAGTAAGCAGTATAACAATTAGTATTCATTGAGCAAGCATCACTCATGCAGTGGGCTTAGTGGCGCTTATGAACCCAATAAATCTATGCATTCCAACGTGAGCTACAACCAACACAAAATAGGACCTTATCACAACGCCAGTCACGCTTCCACACAGGGCAAGTCAACCGACAAACCGACACTAGAGACAGCTTCAGTTAAACATAACAACACTGACAGAAAAAAAAAAAACTTGTCTAAGTTGGGATTGGTAAATACTTGTCTGTGTCGGGACGGGCAAATACTTAACTATGCCGGGACTGGTAAATATTTGTGGAAAAAAACAAAGGAAGGTCTTACAAAAGGTTTTTAGATGTGATGTCTGCAGTAATCTGAAACACATGGGCAGAGAAGGTAGATTGTTTGAGACAACAGATGAGGAAGAGAGTAAGACTGTCCTCTGTCATGGAGCCTGGTGACAGATGCCACTTCTCTGTGTCAAAATTGTCTCTAGTCATCAAAGCGTGTATAAACAGATCGAGTCAACAACTTGCTGGACAAGCATATCTCAAAGCAGGAAACAGGTGGATTGTTGAACCCCGTGCGACTTCTTTCTTATCTACAAACACATCATCTTCCTCCTTCCCTCACGCTTCTCTCTCTCTTTTGTATTGTTCTCTTTCTCTCTCCACTCTCTATCCTCTCCTCGCTTTCTTGCTCTCTTCTGAACAGTGTAAAGTCACTGCTAAAAAGGATGGAAGTCAAAGAAAGTGATAAATGTAAAAATCTTATAAATGTGTATTCTGCACTTATTTCTACTCATTGCAAAACACACACAATATATGGCTTCTTGAGCAGAGATGGTGATGCTGGGTGTGAAAATGCAGAAGAAAAGCTTTTAGAGAGATTTCAGAAATCTTGACAAAGTGGCGAACAATGTATAGTGATTTTCAGCACGAATTCTAGATATGTTTGTCCAACCAATCCATGTCTTCAAGAACTGCTGTGTAGAGGGCCGGATGTCATTTGTGAAGTCGCTGGAGAAAGGCGATTAAAGTTTGAAGTCGACGCTGCCGATACGCAGATCTCAAATCTAAGATGTCAATTGTGAAGCTCCTTGAGCTAATGACATAAGGTGATGTGACGTCAAAAATAAAGGTGACGACAAAAGGGAAGGAAAAGAGGCAGACGACAGCGGTTCAGAGAAAGGAGCAAACGCAACGATGGCCGTGGCCATTGTTCTAGTTGCGCACACTGCTGACGTTCCGCTTTTATTTGTAGTGCTGGACGGGGTTGTCATTCATGCGTCCACAACACCACACCGAGCCTCGGTTTACAGTTGACAAAACATTTTTCAGACTTTCGGATCTCAATCGACTTTCCCGTTATAACAAAATCTCATTCCGGCTAAGGGAGAGGTTGTTGTCAGCATTGAACCTCAAGAGGCTCCAGGCCTTTTATGAGGGCGTTCTCATGACTAGTCAGACAATGCTACTTATTATTATTATATTACCAATAAGTCGTTTGCTTAAGTACTAATCATTTAATTAGAGGTATCCTGCATGACGGCGAAATATATTTTAACTCGACCCGATGAGTGTTCTTGCAGATGTGGGACTGTCGTAGTGAGTTGTGATCACTGGTGTGAATCCCAGCCAAGTAACAAACAAGCAATAAGTGGAGAAGTGTGGTGTACATTTGCATGAATCTGGCTGGGAGAAGGTGCACTCTTATAACAACATGTATAGTAGAGTAAGTAATTCTGCGTTAAGCCACGCCTTTGGACTTTGCCTAACTGCTTTAAGCATTGCACTTCTTTTTCTCTTTATTACATTTGATTATGGTAGTGATTGTGTTTTTGGTTGCCATGGAAACTTTGTTTTCGGCTGTTCTGTGGGTGTACAGTATTAAGTCGCTTCCACCTGGAGACCAGTTCTTCACCACTAACGGTCTCTGCAGCCTATGACTGGCCCGGCATGTTCGAGTTGTTTTTGTTTGATATTTTACTTATCTCCATTTCCCTGCAGTTATTTCTTGTTTCTTTTATTATTATTATTATTATTTTTTTATCTATGATCTTCTTTATCTACTGGATTACAGGAGGTCGACTTCACTCCCAGTATATGCTATTCGCCTTCTTGCTCCATGGAATCTTCTCAACTACATCTTGATACTCAGTTCGTTTTTTCCTGCGTTCAGATAATGACGATTGCGTCAGTTGTTGTTCTCAAGTCTCTCGACCACAGGCAAAAGGAGGGTATGAAATTTCCATTATTACTGATGGCGGACACTACAATAATTATTAACTCTGATAAACAGCCGCCGCTTTGCTTAGGGGCAGGCGGACGAGGCATCTGCCTAGGCCGCCGCGCTTCAAGGGGCCCGCGCGCTTTTGATTGCTATGGTAATCTAGGCATATGGAGAGTGAAGTCACGCGTATCACATTCTTCGCTGACGCTCTTGGAGACAGAAGGCTGCTGGACACCGAGGATTTATCGCGCATGAACGTTTCGTGCAGTTGGAGAGCTATTGCTGGATTTTATGTGAGGGGCCCCCGCATAAACTTTGCCCTTTGCTCAGAGGGAGGGCCGCGGGGCTAAAGAACGGGCCTGCTCATAAACGCTTTATATACTTCAAGGAGTGTCAACAATGTAACACTTTCTGAGAGTTGCATGAACCTTTAGCTAGTGGCAGGTATTTTTATTTTTAATTTTTTTAAGAAAAGTCCTCAAATCCGTGTTTATGAGTTCTGACTGTCCCGGCGTCCTGTAGGAAAGGTCAGAGTACTTTACGCCGCAGTAAGAGTGCAGGGAATGTAATCAAGATATGTATCTCTCGGTGGTCGACTTGCCAAACCTACTGCACACCGATGTTTGTGTGTTTGTTGGGGGCCGTTTCTTTTATTTATAACTTTTTGAGGGAATGAATGACATTTTCGTCCTCGAATGTCTCTTGCCGAGCCACGATTTAACTTTCATAGTTCACATCCATCTTCCGCAGGAGGTTGTATTGTGTTTATATGACAGTTGAGTATTTTTTACAGCATTTCCTAAGATCTGAGAGAGTTCTCCGGATACACCCCAACAAAGCTCACCCAGCACAAAAAATGTTGAATGCATTACACCGGTTTACACCCATCAGACAAAAAAAAAAGTGCTTGAAAACAGTTTGTGTGGTTCGTCAACAAACTTCAAGGACACACAAACACACGAACTCGATTCCAGAGAAAAAGAGATAGTTCGCTATTTTTTAAGTTTCTGTGTTTGTGTCATTTTTTCCATTCCAGTGTTGCAGTTACATGTGAGGGTTTCCCGCTGGTATAGTGATGATGCTGGCTTGTCAAATAACAAGGCCGCTGTGAGGAGTTCACTCACAAACTTTCTGAAATAAAGGTCTGTCACCTCATTCATATTTTTAAAGGATGTTTGACTCACACGTTCCTGTCTCCCTACAAACAAGCTAAATCATGTTCGAGAATAATTTTACATAAACACAGCTTGAGCTTATCCATACATCCTCGTATGAAAAAATAAGATAATAAAAAATGACGCAAATGTTAAAGTTTAGTTTTATGTGATTGTGTGAGATTATGTTGATACCACGCATGCTAACATTGTTCAGTCTACGCATGGCGGTCTCACCTGTCTCGCATTGCTGAGGAGCAGACAGCAACATGGAGAATCACTTTTTCAATTTACTGCCCACTTGGAAAGGTCACCCGTGTACACTGGAGTTTAAGGTGTACATATCATGAACTCATACCAGGAGACGAATGTTTGTGTTCCTACAAGTGAATTAAAAGGAACACTTGGAGAAGCAGAACCGAAAAGAGAGCAGTACTACTGTCACAACCGTGACAATCACACCCAGTCCTCTGTCCACAGTTGTTCTTGTGATGTACTCACCCCAGCTTTCTTTCTTCAGACAAAATAATACTTTGCTACCCGCCACACTCAAACCTGCGGAAAACCCCAAAGTTGAAGTTAGAAGTTAGTCACAGTATTGATGTAAATATTTACACAGTGATAACCAATATCAAGCTGTCTCGTTTCCACCTGAACTTTGTAATGTTCGTTCAGATAAAAGTTCGACGCCCACTACTAAATAATTTTTTTTTAACTCAGCCCCCAAACAAAAACAGCACCCGTGTGTATATAGACACTTTTTTTATTTCTTTTGATCTCGAAGACTGATCCGGGAGAGTGTGTTCAGGAGGGTGTGGAGAGGAGAGGGGAGGGAGCGTTACGTGAGTCGTTATCTCACATCACCCGACCCTCCCCCCTTATTTTTGTATGTTGTTTGCTGCTGTGCGTGCGCGCGTGCACAGACCAGGCGCGCCTGCGTTGCCAAAAGAGAAGATCGGCCTGTAGTGGTGTTCACTGTGGCTGTGAGCAGTCAGCGTGACAGTGTGGACGTGTCGTGAGCAGAACAGGTGCACCGTGTAGGACGGTGACGCGACGTGTGGTGGGACCAATGTGCGTCACACTCACCATGGAGCGACGGCGGCCGCAGGTTGTTGTGTTCTTCTTCCTTTTTGTGGGTCACGTCTGCGCAGGTTAGTACGAGTTGCAGTGGAAGGAGCTGCTGTGCTTGATCGTGTCTGTGTGTGTGTGTGCAGCGTGTGAAGACGATGAGTGGTGTGCGGCTGCTGTCCCCGTATGTCATGACTGGCCACGTCTGCGTCATCTGACCTACGACCTTCCGTTCTCTCTTTCTCTCTCTCTGTGTAATGGCGATGAGGAAACATTAACGTGAAGACACTGCTTGTTATTTCGATTGCCAGGTGTCGTTAACATGTTTACGTTTATATCTGTGTCCGCATTTTTTTTAATGTCGACGTTTATATGTTTGTGTGTGTGTCCGCATGTTTATGAATGCATGAGGGATCGAAAGACAATCAGTACGGCTGTGTGTTAGTGTGTGTGTGTAGGAATGAGAGAAAGAATTCTGTAGGCGTGCAAGAAGTCGGTGTAATGAAAGACGGATGTCATAACACGGAAGAGTCAAGGGCAGACACAGGGTAGTGCATGAGGTAGCGCAGTGTCGGCGCCAGTAGCAAGCCGGGTGTATGAGTACGTACCACCCGTACACGACACCCTTACCCATGAGTAAAGGTCGAACACCACTCGCCCATATTCTCGCTGGCATATTCATTCCACTGCGCTCGGCAAATCTTGCAGGAAGCAGATATCACTCGTGCAACTTGCATCGGAACCTGGCAGATTGCAGACGACCCAGAAAATGAAGGGGTGTGGTGGGGGATGGGAGGGAGAACTAAGGGTGGGAGGGACGGCTCGGAGAGGAAAAGGGAGCGGATGGGAGACAACGTAGCATCGATCCAGCCGCATCGACGCTATCTCCAGTGCATTTCATTTCCGCGGTCACTTCAGACCTCGTCTGCATTCCGCTCCATCCTTGTGATGCGAACCCCGTGGCGCCCCCTGTGAGCAGTTCACACGATGGTCTCGCGCAGTGTCGCTGGCTGTGACGTGGAGAAACGTGCCACGACAGCGACCCGTCATGCCATTCACTGTCTGTGCCGCTGGCTGACCCCGGTGGTGGCAGTCGTGTCCCCCTCGTGTCTGCTGTTCCCAGCAAACGAACGTCTACAAGCGAAGATTATATTTTCCGGCACATCTTCATTTGAGTTTCCTGCAACGCAGACCATTTCTTGTCCTTAGTACCAAACACCGCTCTGGGCATCTGGTTACAGGGCTGCGGCTTTGTCTTGATAATAGTCTTAAAATATAATCCCTCCCGCTCCACCAACCGCCACCATTTGTGGAAACAAATATATCATAGGATGAAGAGCTCATCAGTTGCCATCTTTGCTGACTCAGTGTGCTGTGCAGATTAGTGCCTTAATTTAAAACTAACCCTGACCTGTAACCTTTGTCTTTATTAGAGCTGGGCCCATAGTCTTGAAGTGAGGGTAACTCGTTGCCCTGGGGCAACATGAAAAACTCAAGGAAAGGCGTCGTGTTTGAAGTTATAAAACGGTGTCCGGGCCCCACAGATATTTTACCCCTGAAGTTATTCAGAGGTGGCAAAGATGCCCTTGAGTTCCTGATTTTGTCCCGAGGTTACTCTCTTGTCCCGAGGTTACTTACTCTCGCTTCGTAACTACTGGTCGACATGGATAATAATATTCATACCCCCTTCTCTTGTTACCTAGCCCTCATCTTGGGCTGTGAACGTGTATGCTTCAGGCTCATCGTTGGTATAGGTTAGAGGTTAGAGGTTAGAGTTGCACTGGCAACACACCTTAACCATGACACGCGCTAGGTCACATGTAAAGCCTGAGTGAAGAGCTCATATGATCCTCGTTCACTCCATCCTGGCGTGTTCTGTGGGACAGTCACTGGTGTTCTCTTGCCACACTCGTCCGTTTACGCGTTTTAATCGGTGGTTGGTTTGGTAGAGGGAGAGAAAGGGTTAATATGCATTGAGCGCCAGGTTTTTGTACCGATGACCCTTCCCTCAAAAAGGGTGAGAGAGAGAAAGAGGGAGGTGTTAAACTGGGTCCATTACCGACTTTTGCACTGCATGGGAGCGCTGATTTAAACAGGGTGTGGGAAAGAATGTGCTTTATACTCGCGAGACAAAAGTCCATAAGATAAAAGACAATTAAATTGGGTTAGGGACTGGGTAGGGCATGGCGCTCAGTGGGTCATCTTCCATTCCAACCCATCCCCCCTCTAACACGAAGGTTATACAGGTAAGACACTCGACAAAGACGTGGCTAATGAGGTACCTGTCACATTACGTGGTCCGGCGCCGTGTCCACTGGGTGCTTCGTGTAAATTAATTTCTTCTTTCCAGCTGACAGGGAAAGAGGCACGTCCCGTCTTCCTTCGCCCACATTTTTGTCAGTGGAATTGCTGTGTAGAATGAGGACATTGAACTACGTGGTGCAGGCAGCAATGAAAATCGCTAAAACGAACAAACACACACTTTGAATGCAATACTTGCACAGCCGCTCGGATACTCGACTGTAAGTTGAACTCTTGCCCTCATGGAGAGCTCCAGCCTGCAGCCATTAAGATAAAGAATGGTCTGACAAGTGTACGGTCTATCCTTGGTGCGTTTCCTAATTGGTGCTATTTGTTTTATGTTTTCAGTGCTGTCTGTCTGTGGCGCTCAGTACAGCTGCTTGTCAGTTTTTTCGAGTGTTGCTTATCTTTCTATAACTAATGTGTAAAGGGTTCACCCATATATGCCAGCAAATGTGCAGGTGCATGGTATTACTGGCACATGGTGCTTGATACGGAGCACCTATCTCTACACCTTCTCTGGAAACACCTCCGTATGTAAAGCCGAGTTCCTAGCAGTTAAAAAAAAAGACGGGTATTTTTTCTGTTGCTTATCTACTCGCTTCATTCACTACACCAACGGGTCTAATAACTTGGTAAAGCTCGTTGGAAGATACTAGTACCCCACATCTGGGGATATTCCCTGACCCCCATTCCGTTCTCGAAATACAAGCATATAAACCAGCACAAAAGAAGTAAACGATGCAGACACCAGGCTAGGTGCGGTCTTGAAAAATAAGTCTTTAATCGCATGTCTCAGCTGCACGTGGACTTTGCTGTTTGGTCTCAGTAATCGACTCGCCACCAGAGACCATGACTTGAGATTCACTATCACCCCATCACACCTGCACACCAGGTGACTGTGAGTTTTGGAGGTTTATATATATATACCTACTAAAAAAAGGAATTCATGAAAATCAATTTTTACGCTTGGTGCAGATGAAATTCTTATGTCGTCGACATCTCACTTGCCAGCATCAAGACTTGTTGCAGGGGATGGTATTTACTCATATTCTGTCATATACCCCCATGGTAGCTGCTCCGTCGCATTGCAGGCTGTCGTTAGTCCGAGGGTTAGTTGATTTAACCACCGTACAAGTTGATACTACCACTGCCTAAAGTCGATTCGACTACATGATCATCATCCATGCGATGACTGGATAAGCGAAATGAATGAAATTTGAATAAGTCTTCTGTATCGGAATGGGTTGACCTGCACACAGTCGATCTTTGTTGCTTTGTCGTGGGTGGGTGCGTGTGGGATGGGTGGATGGATACATGTTTTTCTTTAATATCGTAGGTGTAATTTTTGTTTAAAATGTATTTAAATGTAATTTCTGTGAGCTCGATATACCCGGAGTGTCTTTATAGGATTACACAACACTATAAGGGTTTTGTGTGCTTGCGCGTTCGTGTGTGTGTGTGTGTGTTTTGATCCAGAAACTATAAATCACTTTTTTCGTTTGTTTATGGGTTTAGATTTTAACTGAATTTTGCTTGCCTTTTGTATGAATGCCTAAAAATTGTTTCGTGTGCTCCCTTTAGAAAGTAGCCTGAAGCGCAGCGTTCATAGCGTATGAATCTGAATTTAAAAGAACCTTCGTACACAAAACTCATGACACCATTGGGTGGTCTGCTTTCTTATGTCTCTCTCTCTCTTTTGTCAACCTGACTTCAAAAGAACATTATTTTGTTTAATCTTGCGCGCGTCCGCAGACGAATACTGTTAATAGTTACCCCTTCTGTAGTTTTATCGAATCGCTTCTTATCTGAGGTCAGTGGTCGAAATGACACGTGCATGGTCGAATCGACTGATGACCACACCCACCTTCTTGCCCCCCACATCCTAGTGTAAACCATCATATAAAACTGTTATTATGTCTGGGAAAATTCAGTTTTTGCAAACCAGTAAAAGGTAGAATATAAGCAGACGAAATGAAAATCCAGGCACAAACAGTAGCTGCAGGCGCCATCACAGTCGCAGCTTGTGAAAACATATTGACATGGTGCTTCATAGCAGGACATATCAGTGCATATTGAGACATGTTTTGGCGTAAACACCATTTACTGGACTTTATGTGTTTTTCTAATAAGGTAAAAACTTGTCTTTGCAACTGAAATCGGCGGGTTGGTGTAGATTGGAGATATTTTCAGCCGCACCTTGCACACAAAGTCACATGTGCTAATGGGGGCACGCTTGAGTTCTCACGACAGGGATTGTCTAACAGGTTACATTTTTGTGGTAAACCTGTCAGCTACACAGCTACAATACATATACACACTTCTACTCTCGGCTTAGGAGCAGACACCTGCAACTTCCAACCTTGTTCCGGCCAGCGACTGAAAACTCCGTCTAGGTCCTACGTAGCCGGCAACATTGTGGAACATTTGATTATGTTTGTAAGGGTTTTCTCCGGGTAATCCCATTTTATTACCCCTCTACCCTCGTAGTGACTATAATCCCCTCTAGGTGGAAGCACTTTCCTCCCCAACCAGTCAGCCGATCAACAGTTTTATACGCTAGTGCGTGTGGTGCACACTGCTCCCCTAGTGACGTCACTTCCTGTCTCTTCCTCCAGCTCAAGACCCGCCTCTAAAGGTGCAGCTTCTGGACCCGAAGGAGCATCAGCTGACCGTGGGTCAGTCGGCGAGCTTGACCTGCAGTGTGAACAGACCAATGACGCTGATTCTATCCTACCACGTGACGTGGGTGCACTACTCCCCGGCCACACAGACCGAGCGCAACCTCACCATCCAGGCGGCGCTGGGCCCCGCTTCCTCCCCTGATGAATTCGAAATCGACTTTAAGTACACCGACGACGGGGTCGCATTTCAGCTGAAAATTCTCAACGGTAAGCGTTGATTGTATATTTTTATTTACAGCAACAGGATGTAACAGAGCGCAGTCATTCGTGTGCAGGGGTACTAGCAGTTCCGGTTTGTATGGAGGAATAATAATAATAACAATCATAATAATATATTTTCTTAATTCTTCTATGTGAATGGTGATATGGCACTTTCCTAGTGAGTGAGAGAGAAAGAATTGAGTGAGGAAATTTTTTTTATCTCCGAAAGATTGCTTGTCAAAGGCATGGTTGTTGTAGGACGTATATGCTACATTTCTTTGCATGAATGACATTTTTTTGCATTTCCAGCTTGACACAGACGTACAGTTGTTAATTCTTTTAAATGCTTTTAAGTGAACAAACGGTTTTTCAGCAGAGCCGCTGATAGCACAACAAGCCTTTTTTTAACGAAACCTCTTATTGTCTGATAGCCTTCCCCCCTTTTTATAATCTTTTCTTCCACCTTGAACCGCAGCCCACCTCGTGACGTCAGCGCCGATTCACTACTTTGACTGCACTATTTATTCTCCTTCATTCTTGCAGCCAGCGATGCCGAGGATGGCGAGTTTATCTGCCGCGTCATCGATACAAAGAGCGGAGTGATCGTCAGCTCGGAGCCAGCCCTGGTAACCGTTGTCCGTAGGTACACTCTGTACATCAGCGTGCATACGTGTGTCATGCTTGCCTGTCGTTCGTTTGTTCTTGTGCTTGTTGATTCTACAGTTCTTAAACAAGAAAGTAGCAGAGGCTTTCTTTGAATTTGCTGCAAGCTAACGGTGCTTTAAAAACAGAAACCTCTGCGAAAGTACAGAGGACAAATTTGGTCAGACTGCTCTCAAACCAATTCTCAGATTGACTCGGAGATAAACCTGACAGCTGTCCCCGAGTTCAACAAGTAAATAACTCATAAAATTGGGAAAAAATACTAATGTTATCATTTGTGAACTTTGAAGGATGAAGGGGATATATGCATAAGATGAACAAAGCTTCGGATTATTTTATTTATTTCAGACGATGTGCAACACTTAAGTCTCATGTTCGACGGTATGGCGAGCGTGACAGGCGAGGACAACCCCTCCATACAGCTGGAGGAAGGTGAAGCACGGGGTCACGTGCGAGGCGCAAGGTTTCAACGGAGAACTCAAGCTGAGCTTCCTACTGGGGGACGAACCTGTGAAGGAGCTCGTGAAGGTGGAGATAGAACTGGACAAGGTGGCCAGCAGCCAAGCTCGGGGTCGGCGCTACGTGGCCATCGCCGTCCTCCCTCATCTGGACCTGACCGCTGCTGACACGGGGAAAAAAGTCACGTGCGTGGCCCAGATCTCTTTTCCGAACGCCAGAGTACTCAGGGTCAGCATCCCTGTGAAGGTCATCTCACGTAAGTCACTTCCGGTTAGTTGATGGGACAAACAGACAAGCGCGTATATAGTTACTCAAAAATGGACAGCAGAGACGAAATAATAATAATAAATTTACTAAAACATTTAATCACGTAAAGACGAGCTTAGGGAAGCACAGAACTTACCGAAAGAATGAATTATTGAAGGAGAAAGAAATAAACTGCATTAATAAACACATTTCCCTGCTTATCAAGAGGCTCAATGATAAATAAAAGACGAGGAGAGTGAGGTCTATAATACCTAGCTCCTCAGCGACCTGAACAGATTAAGGTGCGACCTTTACGTGACCCTAACAGTCTCGTCTTGTCTGTGCTTCCAGTGCTTCCAGTCGTTCACTGCGACAAAGCATCGACGTCGATAACAAACGGTACTGTCAACATCACCTGCATCGTCGATCACACATTCATACCTGTGCAGAAGTACATGTGGGAGAACGGAGAGACAGGAGAACAGTTCGATGAGAACATCAATTCCAACACCACGCAAGTCTTCATCACGGTGAGATGTCTTTCTTCTTTTTTTCCCCTTTCTCTCCTTCACATTAATGTCCCTCTCTCCTTCATTGGATTTTCCACTTCTCTCGAGATTCAAGATTTCTGACATTCAGACACACACACACTCTCTCTCTTTCTCCTTGTTTCTAACACACAAAGCGAACTAATCAGCAGGATCCTTCCCCAGTTTCTAGAAACCAGTGGCATATAAATACTGTTTATACTATAAGATTATAAATCCGATTATTTTTACATCTGGGAATCTTTTAATCTGGTTATGACCACAAGAGAACAGCCGCAACATCCCGGTGTGTGATTTGTTTGCTCGCAGCGGAAGTATCTCTTTGCGATTTTTAGTCGTTTTTTAATTTTAATTTTAATTATTTTTTGGGGTTACGTGAAGAAATTTTGTAACCCACGATGTCACACAACAGGATGGTTGCTAAGGACAGAGCTGCTAAGAGGAAGAGGGATAGAATTTCTATAGAAGAAGGAAAACACGAGCGTGGTCTACGTGGCTGACCTCTCCAAGTTGTCAGGCAGTTCTTTAGCTGCAGTATCTCGAAGAAGGAAGAAATTAAGAAGTTTTATGTGGTCATTGGATAGGCTCACCCTCTTGCTGTGTGCCAATGCAAGTGGACGTTACAAGATCAGTCCGTTGCTCGTCTACCACTCACATAGTCCACGAGTTTTCATTGTTATTTTTTTAAAAAAAATATTATAATTCTGCATAAAATACCATGTTAATTGATTTTTGTATTGATATTTTTGGAACGGATTAATTAGATTTCCATTGTTTTAAATAGGGAAATTAGTTTCGAGATACAAGCTATGTCATGGAACGAATTAAATTCGTAACCCGAGGGGCCACTGTGTTAAACCAGTTTTAAAGACAGGTTTCTTCTATTATCTCCTCCCAAATTCTCTCTTTCTGTGGGTGTGGATGGGTGTGGATGCTACATTATCTTAATTTTCACTTCCTTTGCATATTTTAACGCGCCTTCATTGTTCTAGGTGTATAGTCTTTTCGTGTCGTTGTCAATGATGTAACTGCATTGCAGGGCCTGAACACCACTCACACAGAGGTCAGTCTCGTGCTGTACAACCTGAATGGTCATGAAGGCTACAGCAACTATTTCCTTGACGTCATGACAAAGGCTGGTGTCACCCGGCATGTCGTGGTGGTCACTCCTCCCCCTGGTGACGGTATGTTCATTGTGTGCTTGCGTCACTTCCTGCTAGTAGGTCTACCTACCTGTCGTTACCTACACCAGGTCATGTTTGCTAATCAGGAATGTCTAACAGAAAGAGACGCGTGGAACAGGGAAGCCACTATTATTGTGTTGGATTTAAACACAAACGTCAGGTACTGAGGTGGACAGTCAGTATTGTCCATACACACGTGGTGGTTGATAGAAGGGAGGGCCAGAGGCACTGGTAGATCACTTACATGCTGGTGGCAAATTATCTAGAATCATACTTTCACCAGTGAAAAAAGACACTCATGAATCGATTCGATTTGCAGGAATTACGGGGCTTTGCTGCATCCCAACGAAATACTAGACTAACCATTGCGACAGAGTTGTCAAACAATTTTTTCTTCATGGTCTGCACATTTTTTAAAGTATTAGAACCGAAAGCCAAGGTAACAGAATACCGAATAGAGGACGGATTGCCTGAAAAAAAAAATATGGCCGTATATAATGTCAGAATTTTGGAAGCTGGTGACGGTGTGAAGTGTTGGAACATTCAGGATAAATGTTGATGCAACTGGGCCGGAAGTGCTGCGAGAGCAGAGGAAGATAACGGTTTCGTTCTATGCGTGCGCACATTTAGACCACTGGCGCTGGCTCACGTGACCCAATGGCGCATCCCACTGGCCCAATATGCCCCCCCCCTGTTTCACCTGAATCATTCGTTACCAGTCTTTAGATGCATTTTATTCTCAGACAAAAGGTACAGCTTTTCGCTAACGCATTGCTAATAATGTTCTATAAAACAACACTTTCTCCTCTGTTACTCCTTAGACAAACACCACACGGGGAAACCGGTTCGCATTTTGTGTTTTACATTTTTGTTGTTTTTTGGGGGAGAGGGGTGGAGGATTAGGTGGGAGAGAGGCAGACGTTTTTTTGTGCTTACAGCTCTTCTTTCACAAAACGTTTTCTAATAGTAATATTGTGTTCCTCTATTAGACGAACTTTTAACCCGACCCTATTTTATTTTAGAGGGTTTTAATGGTTGTTTTATTTTCGTACAGCGCTTCCCATTTTTATTTTTATGTTCTTTAGATTTTTGTTATGGTAATTTTTTATGTTTTTTTTTTTTACAACTTTTTCGATTTATGCTTGTGCTGTGCAGATATTTCCAGCAGCGCCTCCAGTGCTGTTGTCCCATCCACCGTGTCCAGCTCAGCGACAACTGCCACCATCTTCACATTGTTGCTGCTGCTGCTGGCGCTCTTGGCTCTCCGAACACCTTGCTGTTAGGAACGATCTGATGACGGTTGCTGACCCAGGATTTTTGTTGTCGCACAGCATCTCTTCTTCCTGAAGGATCGGAGAGACGGAAGGGTGCAGTGTGCAGTCGTTCTGACCCAATTCCCTGCTGCAACAGGGTCAGATGAGTTCGAAGCCAGCAACAGAACATTCGTGTTGTTGCTTATGTGCATTTCACTTTTTACCTACGAAGCTGTCGTTGCTGGCGTGCGGTTGTTGTTATGTGAGAATTTGTAAATGTGCCTGTTTGTTCGATCTTTCGGTTTTTTAAAAAGATTGCGAGTTAAGGCAGAATGGTTTGCGATGTGATGCTGTAAAAATGCGAATTTGTGCGAATGGGATGAAATGTGTAGCGTGAAGTCGTTTTGCAGAGTTTTACCACAAAATGTTCGTCTGGGATGCATTCAAAATGGTGGTTCATGTGTCGTCTGCCATTATCCACTGCGTTGCAGATGTCACTGCAGCTCACCTTTGTGTGACTTACATTAACGTGTCCTGACAGCTTTCCTTCACTTGCTAGCAGTGACGTAGAAATTCTCCACGGGGGGCAAAGTGGGGAGCCGCCCCGTAAACAAGATGCTGAGGCCACAACATGAACATCGTTCACCATCATCAAGGAGTTAGCTCCCCTAAAGCCGAGCATCTTCCTACGTCACTGAGCCGTTAGACCTTGCGTCACCTCAGCCCACCCGGCTACGTCGGACGTGACTTGTCAGGACGTTGTGCTTTATATTTGAGAATACGTGGAATAAACACTGGAGCCCTAAACAAACGGACGATAAACCCAGGTGAAAGTCGCGACAGTTGAAGCTTTAACTTATTTACTTTTTGTGACCATGTTGTGTATACATGGCCGAACGTATCGTTCACCATGCTGTTCGCATACTCAAGAATATCCTTAAAAATGTTTTAAATGTATTTTGCAGAGATTTGTCAATCAGTTTTTATTCTATAATAAATTTCACATAATTTAAGAGTATTGATGGAAACGGGTTTCCTTGTTCATTTGAGATTATATTAATAAACGTCATATAGACTCCTGTGCATAACACACAATGTTAATCGCTTGTGTCTGCTGATGTTTATTGTTATCGGAAAGCGATATATATATTTTTTTTTTTTTTTAAGAATGCTTTAAAAAGTGTACCGGGTTTTTCGCTAACTTTTCCATACCATCAGCATACCTTCTGGGGTTTGTGTTTATTTTAGTGTATGTGTGCGTTTGCTTGCGTGGCTGCTGCAGCCACATAGTGTCAAAAAAAAAAAAAAAAGAGAGAGAGAGAAGCTATGACTGCCTGTATATATATATCTGGTCTTTCCTTGGCATTCTGTCACGGTATTCTATTGTCTCGAGCTGTTTGCCAATTCCTCAGACTTCCGTTCCACATGCAGGGAAGAGCGGCAACTGCACGGAAAGTCAGTGGACAAGTTGCCAAAATTACTTTGGAAACATCAGTAACGGAACTAGAAATTTAAAAATAGTCTCTACCCTTTTATCACCTAACCACACTTCTCGTTGCACTTAGTGGCAGAACAGTTGGTTGGTTTTAGCAGGAAAGTGCTTCCACCTTGCGTCGATTTTGCCTTAAAGGGGGAGAAAACCTTCGATGCCCAGCCCTGTGGACATACAGTGTCCCGAGACGAGATCTGAACCCTGAGCCGCTCACTGTAGTGGTGACAAGTGTTTTAACCACTACAGTGACTACGATACAGGCTAATACATTAGATATTTATGTACAAAAGTTTCCATGATCGCAGTTTAGTCGCATCCAATGACATCCATTAGCTGTAGCCATGACGACTAGTGTGCAGTCTGGGAATTATTATATTGTAATAAAAATGTATCCATTACTGAAATGTTTGCAGACGTGATACAGCCTCTGCATGTGACACGTATTAACAAAAACCACAGCGGCAATCCTTTATTCTATCACTGATGTGAGATAGGTATACCCAAACAGCGAACCTTACTTTTATAAACAAATGACCATTTATAACAAACACTTGTCAGTTTTGATGTTTGGTGATGGAGAGAATATCCCCGGGTGTCCTGCCTTCAAGTGTTTCTGACGGCGATGTGCAATTTTGATTGTCGGACCTCCATGATAACATTGATCACTGGATTGGAATGGAGTAGCAATCTATTTGAAAAGGAAATAACAGCCGACGAAAACAAATTATAACTTCGATTCTGAAATTGAGTTAGTTGGAGTTTAAATAACTCCCACGAGGGGAAAAGTTTAAAATAACAAATGTGTTAATAACAGAAGATATAACAAAAATATTTATTCCAGGAAACATTTTTGAGAGACTTTAATGTCAGAACCCCAGTCAAGTGATCGTTCAACCATAGGCCAAGGTGGAAGGATGATAAAAATGTAAACGGGAGAGAGGTATAAACTGCTTACGACAGTAGGAGGGGCATTGTCACCTAACATTGTCGCTTGTTGTTGTTGTTGTTGTTGTTGTTGTTGTTGTTGTTGTTGTTGTGTTGTTGTTGTTGAGTGTGGGAGTGAAAAGTCCTTCCACCATTGTCACGGACGCCGGCTCTCACACGAGCAACACACTCGACGTCCACACAAATCACACTTGTAATCCACTCGAAGTGGTTTTCCTTCCCCGAGGGGGTAGAAACTCTTTGGTCCCCCGTGTAACAGCGACGGATGATACTCAAGGCCGTACACAATGGCGGTGGGGGGGGGCCCGCAGTCACAGCAGCGGTACTCCACGTGACGTCACGAGGCCGACGGTGCACCCCGTCCACTCGTGCTGGGTGTTGGACCGAAGACGATCGAGGAATGGTCTGTGGAGGTGATTCTTCCTCCTTCCTTCCTCCAACTCGATTAGCCCATTGTCAGGGACCTAGTCAGAGTACTAGTACTGAGTGCACGTGTGCGGACGAAAGTCGTGAGTGATGGGAGTTCCTGTAATGTGTTTGTTGTTAAAGAAGAAAGAAAAGGTGTGACTGGAGAGGGAGACAGCGGTCAGCGAGGAGAGGTTGGTGTAGAAAGCAATGGGCGAGAGGAGGTGAAACTGGATGCTTAATGGAGGGGAGGAGGATTGTGTTTCTTATTGGAGGGACAAGCCACTGTCGGGACAGTGTGTTTTAATAGGTAGAAGGGGTTGGGGCATTGAGGTGGACACATCATTGAGAGTAGAGAGCCATTGCCTAGAGTCCTAGACAGTGTGCTTCACGAGTGTGTAAGAATTGAGTGGATTAATCGAAAGAAAGGTCATTGCCAAGAAAGTGAACTTTAATAGTAGATTCAGTGGATTTTTGTGATTGTGTTATTCGGAGTAGAGGCCATCGCCGAGTCAGTGTGCTTCATAGTGCGTAGAAGATTCAGTGGATTTTGTGATTGTATTAGTCGAGGGAAGAGCCATTGCAGAGACAGTGTTTTAATAATAAGAGGTACAGTGGATATTTGTGGTTGTATTAGTCGAAGAGCCATTGCAGAGACAGTGTGCCTGACAGGAGCAGAAGAAATTCAGAGCTTTTGTGACTGTGTTTTTTTTCGTAGTTAGGTTTTTTAATTATTTTTTTTATTAATAAACGTAGGCAGACTCGTACAGGCAAATCATTTTGTTTTACTGAGAGAAAGAAGGCGCAATTGTCTGACCCGCTGGTGTGCTCGACAGAGTGTGAGTGACAGACACTAGCGGTGTTGTGACACCCATACAGAAAAACAACCTGTAACTGGAACTTACACCATACTACTATTCTAAACAACAGTCTCCCATCCTCACATCTTCCTCTCATATGTTCGTGTTTACAACTTTAAAATCTACGTGAGTTTTATTAGAATTCCATGAGCAAAAATCCAAAAGATGTCATAGCTCGTCTAGGTGAGGTTAATCCATCAAGGGTCACTATCACATCGCATCCAGTGTGGATGGACACTACCCTGCTTACTATGTAATCTCAACTCAGGAGAATTACATGTGTGACTCACGCATGTCTTCTTCTTCGCTATCTCGGCCTGGGTACTTTTTCACCTCGTTCCCACCAAAAATTCTACGGCTGAGCAGTGTTCACCAAATACTCCGTGTCACGGTTAACCCTTTTCCCGCTGATATCCTAATTCAATCTCCCTTACATGCTTTCTCCATGCAGTCCATAAGTAGCCAAGGGGTTAAAATAACTTTAAAAAATCACAAAAACCACCAAAAAAAAACAACATGGAGGCACGGACTGGTCAGTGACAACCATACGGCGATTTCGAGCAATAGGGTGGAAAGTAGGGAAGGAGTCGCACTTTGCCTTGTCTGTACTGGACGTGTGGCCGGCCTGCCTGTGACAAGAGTGTGGATTGATGAGGTCCACATTGGCTGGTCTTGGACTCTTTCCGACAGGAACTTGCTGCATCCGCTTGGCTTCCGCGGTTAAGTCGTGACCTATATAAACTTCTCTAACTTGCCACGGCCTGATGCTGGAAGCACACAAGGACATCTTTGGTGTTTACAAACAATATAAAAATCCACGGCTAAATGATACAAAGACTGCTGAAGTGGAGAGTGTGTTGCTGACCGTAAATCACAACGCCTAATTCACATTCATCTGTTCACGGTGAGGATTTTAGGTTGTGATACCAACACCCATTGATTAATTACGTAGTTTAATAGCAGTCGTAATCGTTTCCTAATAAATTTGGCAATGAGACAATGAGACTAAGGCGAGGACGTGTAACACTGAAGCACAATGATTCAGTCAATACTTCGATCGCTGATCAACTATTTCTCGGTCGGACACTCAAAGCTCAATTAAATGTAACATAATTAATATTCAAATCAAACAACAACAACAACAAGCCTCTTCTTTCATGGAATTCCTCTCAAACATTTGACATGATTAATTGTATTTGTTCATTCGTTGATGGGTATGGAGAAATTGAGTTATACACAATTAGTTCACCCGTGGAGTTTCCTCATACAGAGCGTGAATAAAAGTAAATATAGGAGAGTGTTATATATAAAAGGAATGCATAACCATGATTATAAAAATGGCAATGATGTTAATAATATTAATACATCATTAACACGACTTAACCAGTGAAAACTATCATAAACAATTTTTATAAATTGGATCAGTTTTTTTTTTTCAGTACAATTTTTTGTGGAGTGTTAAATTTAACTGAATTAGAATATGAGACGACCAAAAGAGAACGAAATAGCCGCATCAACAATACTGACATATATATATTTCCCTGAACCGGAACAGAAACTTATAGTGATAACGAATAGTACAAAGAAACAATGTTCACAAACGTTCCCTGTCACACAGGAGCGACCTCGACAGTTTCGTTTCCTGTTATCGAGGGCTGGGTCGTCCTGTTGTCCAGGGAAGAAAGTAGTCTTGTCCACCAACCTGCAATGGCGGCTTCTTGGATATTCGCAGTGCTCGTGATAGTCTGTCTTTCACCATTTTGCGCAGGTGAGTTTGATTGTTTCGTTGACGGTGGTTTTCTCAAAATAAGCAAGAGAGAGAATGCTATCTGAAAAAGTACTCAGAATGATCTGTATACTTTATTCATTTGAAAATATATGTAACCCTCCACGACGAAATAAGTCTTAACTCGCGAATTTCAGATTTGCCTAATTGCATATTTTTAAAAGTACAGGTTCTGATCTTTCTTTTGATACAAAAATTGTTAAAAGTGAGTGAGTCATAAACGTTTGAAGTGTGAAAGTACGGATGGCGGCCATTTTGAGAAAAGCGAGTTCAAAGATTCGCGCCGACCGGATCAATTTACTCCTAAACTTTTGCAGACAAATCGTTTGATCTGTTAATATTTGAATCGTTCTTTGAAGAAGTTGAACATACTGACTCCGGGCTTTCTGTCAAGGTATCACACGATGGGATTATGACAGGGAAACAGTATCGACACCGCGTTTAAATTTCGTCTGAAAGTTGTAAAGATCACAGTAGGGTACCTCGATTAAAACGTATTTAAAGTCAATTCTTTTTATTTGAACATACGAGTGTATTTTCCTGATAGTTTAATAACCAAGGAATCCATTTTTTTTAAATCAAACTGCACAAAATCGACTCCTATTCCTTTCGGGGCCTCGAACATAAAACTGTTCCGCGCCACTTGAGACAGTTCGTCGCGGAGGGTCACCTATTCTTTAAGAGTATTAGCACACGCTCACAGTTTGCCATCTTGACTTCTTGTGTGCCTGCTTGCGTGCCTCCGATACCACTATTATCACTCTTTTCATATTAGCAAGTTAAAAAAGCCTCTTTTCACCATTTTTCTATTTTTGTAGTTGTGGGGCAAGGAGTTCCAGTGACAGGCTCCCGTTTGCTGATTTACCCCTCCACCACCGTTGTTTCTCCTCGTGGCTCCAACATCAGTCTTTCGTGTCTTCTCAACAGCATCAGCACTTTAATTCGCGACAACATTAATTGGATATATGTTTCGAACGCTGAGTCCGACAGACGACAGGAAACAATTTTATCCGAAAGATCAGTTCTTAGAACAAATGACACTCGCTTTGGTCTGGCATCGAGTGAAGAATCCACCTCACACCGCTGGTACTTTAACCTCACGATCTCCAATGGTGAGTTTGAAACGGAGTTAAGATTCTTTTCAGATAAGTATTTCATCTTCTGAGGCAATCGTATGAGTTATCCATGCATTATAAAAATTACAGAAATTCTTACCTTAAACTGCTTAAAGTAATGAAATTATGTTGATAGGTGATCACTTACTTGGAAGGGGCGAACATTGAATGAATGGGCGAATGACATTAATACAAGTATCTACATAGTAATAGTAGTCAGTAGCAGGAGGGAAGCTAAACTGTTATGGTTGCAGTGGTGGACACAGACGATGGCCGTTACATCTGTCGCATAAGCAGACTCAACCAGATTAACAGCACCTCTCGTGATGAGGTGTCGGTGGCGGTCGTTGTTCCCCGTGAGTCACTTCTTATATTAGTAGCATGTCATTTTGTGTCCTCTCAAACAAGGAAATAATGCGATATGACAATGTGTGTTATCATTATTAAATTATTAGAAGGAAAGATCTATATTTTCCTCTTATGGTGTTATGGGAGGCCTTTTATCTTGATTGTTTTTATCGGAATTCCGTTCTGACCTGCAGATGATGTTGAGGAAGTAGAAATCAAGCTTGGTGACATTGGCCACGAACAGTCTGTAGTCAGTGTGATGTGCCAGGCAAAAGTAAGCAATCCGCCACCTGTGATCAACATCTATTTGGATGATAGAAAAATTGTCGACACAGTTGTTGTAGAATTTCTCAATCACACCGACCAGTGTTCAAAGGGATGCGGTCCTCGCTACAGGTACATCCACAAGTCAAGCTAGTTAACAAAGTCCTCTTCTTCCTGTCATTTGCTTCCTCCTTTTTCGTCCTCGTTCGTCATCATATTGTTAATTATTTCCTTTATTTCTCCCTTCCTTCTTCCCACTCTCACTTTGTTTGCAAGTTTTTATGTTTGGTAGCAATCTTTAACCACACACAACTTTTACATAATGCTTGATTTATGGTTAGTTTATATGCCTTAAAAATAGTACGACCACACTGGGACTAAGGAAATGACAAATGTCTTTTTATGTGCTGTCGAGGGTGTGTGTGTGATTACACATGGCATTTGTCTGTAGCTCTACCCTGAAAACCGCGATTCCACTCCAGCCTTGGAGAACCATCGGGTGCACCGCGCGAGCCAACTACACTGGATCCAAGATTGTGGCAGCCAGAAACGGTACGAACAAGCCAACCAACCAGCAGCACAAGCAGACAAACGATGCTCAGCTAACAGTTTATTTTAGTCTAGTTTATGATTTTGTTGTTCTCTGTGAAGTCCAGCCACTGGAAACAGCTGTCACACGAGGTCGCATGCCATTTGTCGCATGCCATTTGTCATGCAGGATGTTGTTTGTTGACCTCTCAACTGCACCTGAACCCGCGTAAACAATATCAATCCAAGGTTGTGAAGGAAAAAAAACCACACATCCAAACCAAAACAGAAATAACACCAAGAAATCAGCCATAAGCTCTCACTATATTCAGAGTTCAGAGTCACCTATGAGTACTTGCCAGCAAGAAACCCATGCTGGTTAGCTGATTTATTGGTTACATAAGAGAATAAGTCTGCATCCCCTAAAATGTAACAATTGAAGGTCCTATATCCTACTGTGGATGAATAAATTAGCTTGAGTGGTTCAACTTGTCTAGACTACACACGTGGAAAGGGTGTGGCCAACGCTTCACCTTCTCATAATTATGTACCTGGGCGGCCCGCGGCGCAACAGTTAGCGCCTGTCACCAACACAGTGAAAGTTGGTTGGCTTGGGTTCATCTCTCGTCCTGGGCAAGCAGTTCTTTCTCTACATATGACATCTGTTTACAGGGCTGACCTGCCGTGAGGTAGCCTTAGTTGCTGGCTCGGCGTAAAACACTAACTCCACCACCACCCCCCACTTACTTTCCATGATAAGTTGGTAGCAGGGGAGTTTTCAGTCACAGGTCTATGAAGCTTTAAATTGGCGGCGTCCTGCTTCAAATTCAAGAGTTCTAACGACTTTTCTCAGCGTCCCTCTCAAACAGTATAAATTATTATCTTACCCTCGTTGTGTAGCCCTTTAATGATAACTCGTTTGTGTGTGCGTGTGCTTGTAATATTCTTACATTATTATCTTGCTAAATATTTACTAATTACGAGATGGCAGCACATGTCACCAGTCACATGCAACTGTATGTCCTCAGTGACGTTTTACACGCAGCACAGTTGCGTGGTGTCGCCACCTTCGCCCCGCGTGGGTGACGCCATGGTGAACGTGTCGTGCGAGCTGCTTCATGACACGGTGCACGTGGAGTACTACGTGTGGAAGGTCAGGAAGGACGACCACGTGATCCGCCTGACCAGTAATCACACCGAGGACATCTACAGCACCCAAATGCAGGTACCACGATGACGTACTCCGAGAAACCCACTTGTCAAAATTTTCAACAATGAATCAAATAATAGAAAGTCCCCCTCCATCTTGGCTGTCAGTCAATGTCGATACAGACACCGACACGTGAAAGGCATTGACGATCTTGTGAGAAGAAGAGATGCCTTTTAATACAGATTTTTAATTTGTTTAATATCTCAACAACAAAGCCGCGTTTTCTCAAGTTCAGTACACAGACACAAATACAAACAATTAAATGCCCCCACTCAGCTCCATGCTAATGGCGATCAAAAGTCTGGATCATATCTGTCAAGCTTGGACTCATTCTATTAAATGTTAATGGATAAGCTTTCTCTTTCAGACTGTGAACAGCACATACACATTGGTCTACCTAACCCTGGATAAACCAAAGGAGGAGCATTTGAAAGCTCAGTACACATTGCTTCTCTACACCTCCCTCAGATCAGAAGAACGTTACCTGGTGCAGCTCGCGTCAGGTGAGTCAGACTGCTTCCGGCTGTACGTGTGTTTACTGTACATCCACATAATGCTTCTTTATATTGCCGAGGGTGTACATTGTAATACCAAAATAATACACTGGCAAGTATGTACCTACTCCGGACATTTCGTGGCGATTGTTTGCAACTGGTTGAATACGACTGGCACCTGTCATCATCAATGCCACAGAGTATCTCTCTCAAGCCCAGGCAAAATAAGCTTAAAGGCCTTTACAATAACCACCATCATTGCTGCACTTCTCTTGGTGATCGTGTAAATAATGTACAAAGTGTTACACTGTTTTAATTTTACCCTTAGTCAATTCAGTCACTAGTAGTAACAGTGACATAAAGTAGGGGCAAGTTAACTAACATACCTTCATCATCCTAACAGGTGAACCTGCATCGAGTGGCACTGTAAGGACAGGTACGCAAGGCCTCTGGCTGACACTTGTCTTCTGTTTGCTGCACGGTTACATAACGGTTGTCTGACCAGTTGCCCTTTGACTCAAGATTCCACTCAAGGCATTTAACCTTTTGGAGCATCACTTCAAATTTCATGTCTGGTGCTACTGATATCATTACTTGATAGTTTTTTTATTATGGTCTCCAAATTCCCATTTGAAGATGGGATTGTATTGTTCTTGAACTAATTGATTAGCTGCACTTATTTAATATACAAGTTTTCAAGCAAACCTTTCACATGCAGTTCATGCTAGAACAAGACTGGAACAATATACCTGGGTGGCATTTATTTGCTATCTATAGCCTCTTGCAACAATTTTCAACTCTGCACACCATCTTGTGCAACGCCATACAGGCAGTTCCTTTCCCTGACAAATCTGAAGACTCCATGTGTAAACTAATGCATTTTGTGGATGATTTACATTTCTTCAGTCATTTTTTAGAACCATGACTACCAGTAAATATACAGCATCTCAGCACTACAATCACAACCACTATTACCAATTATGCATTCAGTAACTTGTAAGTAATAGTGATGGGTGTCCCACCGAGCAGTAAAAGACTAAATAAGACAGATTTAGACCCAGTAACAAAACATGTAAGCAACAATATAAAATAAAAAGTGCAACTGACTTTAAAAAAAAGACACCAATCATTAAAGCACTGTTATAATTTGGTGAAAAGAACACTGAAATCTTTGGGGACAACAAATACTTTCTGGACTTTCGCTAACGCATGCTTTTTGTTCAACGACTTTCCAGCTACATCATTGGTGAAAAAAAAAAATTAAACAAGTGCATGCACCTTTGTACAATTTGAAAGCCTTAAAAAATATTTATTTATTGCAACATGTAAAAACCTGTATTGGTATGATGATACACACCTGCAGTGGCTGCAAGTTTTGAAGAATGTCTTGTTTATGCCATGTGAAAATTAAGAAGACTTTCATGAAACATTTAAACATTTTCTTGGTGTTTATTGTAAGCAACGGAATGTTAGGCTGTCCAGTTCTTATCCTTTTTCAATGCATATTAAAATATAAATATATATTTTAGCATGTATAGTCAAAATATATACAACTACTACTGGCCATCTTCTGAAATGTGAAAAAATTCCTCTTTTCGCTGGTCTGGTTGAAAATGCAGAAATGTATTCCGTGACTAGAAATTTTTATATTCTGGGTCTGTTCATTATTTAGACATGTTATTATGAAGATCCATCTAACATCCTTATAAGCACTCTGTTTTTTTAACAACTTTTTAGTGTTTGCACATCTGGGACATTTTGTGAATGATAAACGTCCCTCAGCAATAATTTGAAATATTTAGAGTTTTATATTTTTGAAAATATTCTCACAATCGTTAGTTCCACCATCAACCCCCCCAAAAACCCCTCAGAGGCAGACACTATGGCCCCACATATTTGTATTATTAAAAGGGTACATGGCAGTCTTCACAGTATCATTAGAAAGGAAACAAAAGATGAATCATTTGTGCAAAGAGTATGAATACTGTTGCATACAATAAGAGGAAGCTGAGTTGGCAAGACTGATTATTAAATAAAACATGAATGTAACAGATTAAATGCAGGCTTCATTGACAGTGGTTGAATTCACACAGTTGGAATGGGCATTCTAAGGACTTTGCTGCACATCTATTCTCTATACTGTTTCTTTCAAAAAAACACCCCCCCTATGTGAGCAATTCACACCACTTGAACATGCGTACAAACACGCACAAACTTGCATTTATTCATACTACACATTCACACTCTTTCACATAGGCCTTTAACAGTTACACAATTCTGTTTAAAGGACAACTCATTATTTAAGTACAAATCAACGTATTGCATGTATTGAGTATGTTGAAGGGAATATGTGAAATATACATACTGTTATAACATTATACAGTCTATCCATCATAAAATGCAAAGGTACATGAATGTATAATAATACTACGGGTTTATAAGTAATCCCCATGGTCTCTTGTCATTAAGTCCTCCCGCAAGCAGAAAACATTGATGCTCTGCTATTCTACTTCACAAAGGCTCCACACTCGGCTTTCTAAGTCACTAGAGAGCACGTGAAATGTTTGGGTACAGCATCCACATAACAAGCACAGGCAGGAATGGATTGCCTTCCCTTGACCTTTGTGAGCAATGATAACACCAAAATCTCTTCACAACTTTGGGGTGCATGTAAGGATTATCAAATCACAGAACATTTTCTTCATAACTGGCGTCCATGAATATTACATGAAAAACAACAAAGAAATACTATATAAAAATATGTGCAGGAACTGTTGGTGGTTTTTGTTTTGGAATAACAATGTTTCTTTCATCAATGCATATGCTGAAATTTCTATTGTTTTTATTTTGCTGACAACAATAAAGACTATAATCTGTATTAATCTCTTCTTTTGAATTTAGAGCCTGGATATTTATGTATTCAGTGGGGTCAGTCAAGACTAGAACTTTTCCTTTAGTTTTGTAACTTCATTTATAAGCAGAGCAAATTAACAAAAACATTTTGCTTCTGTGTGACATGTAAAAAAAAATGTGCTCATCTTCTGATACAGCTTAAAGTTCAATCATTTAATCAAAACCATTTTTCTCTACTATTACTCCAAATCTTAAAAACCTGATCTTAGTGGGATAATTGCTTGACCAAAGCTGTTTGATTTACTGCCTATAGGACACTAAAGATAATCAAAATAATACATGGGACAGACTGGTAGGGAGGTGTACAAAATGTTGCAATATGCTGAGCCTGATAGCAGTCAGTATTTCAGTTGTTTTACACTAACCACCCAGCTAGTGCATGGCATTGTATTGTGCACATGGCTCATGGCTTTTTTTCCCAATCTCTTGGAAAAAATAGGATTGTATAAAACACGTTCATTATTATTTACAAATATTATTGCTACATAGTTAAACTTTTACCTCATTTTTTTTTAATCGTTTATCTTCTTTATCATATCCTATTGTGAAGAAATTTAAGATATATTTTCTGGAATATAAATCTATCATGGATTATTTAGTGCAAAAAACAAAACGTAAATGTAAGACAATAGATGTTAAGACTTCAAGCCAATGTTTTGATAAAATAGCATAGTAGACTTTAGATTACAGGGGCTTCAATATATTTGCATTTGTTATATCAACATGACAGAGCATAAAATTGTACCGACATCTGCATGATAAATGTAACATCTTTATGCATAGCTGTAGGAATCTTACCAATTAATAAACAGTTCATGCAAATATGAAAAAATACAATCTTTCTTGACAAGCATCATACCTGAGAGAAATTTCTGCTGTAAGAGGCGGAGGGGTGGGACTGTTGATTTTGGTGAATTGCTTACAAAGATTACTGAAAAGAAATGAGACTGAAAATTTAATATTTCACCTAAAATAAGTGCATCAAAATAATGCCCCTGACTTTTCTGCTTTTTCACTTTCATTCCTCAATTTCATCCTAAGCCTTCTTTGGAGCAACATGAATTGTCAAATTTAAAATCAAAGCTGCTTGAGTTAAATCAAAATTAATATAACCAGCATTCAGAGATGCATTGTTTCACTTGAAGAAATTCATTTTACATGAAAATGTTGCTATCTCAGGTGATGAGTGCAAATCTAAGCTGTGTCTTTCTTATTGCATATATAGTCTTCATAAAATAGCATTGTGAAAGAATGTCTATTACAGATCATTTAAAAATCACCCTGACTGCACAAACTGTGTAAATGGAACACATGCACCTGCATTATGACAATCAGCAGCGGTGAAGGGAAGACACCAGTGCCACTAACAGATGGTCAGTCTGCACACAATTTCACTCTAAAATTAATTTGATTAGCCTGTTCAAGTCATACAAATGCTGTATACTTTAACACCTAGTATTACAAAGAGCTACCAACACTTAATGATCAAGATTTTACGCAGTCTTCAGTATTTTATGAGATGACAAACATGTTTTCCAATGTATTTTGGAGTGAAGGGAAAGTGGGGGCTGGGGAAACTGGGACCCTCAAGACCAGCAGCTGGCATGATAAACATGTACACCGTTTCCAGTTTGTAGTGAATACAGAACTCTATGTGCATATGTGTGAGTGAGAGAGAGAGAATTAGGCATATTGCTATTAGTTTCCACTATTTAGGGTTTTCATTAAGGTAATCTGCAAAAATAATTAAATTAAAATGCAAATGTAGTTTAGACACAGGTTTGTGGGGTCACGACATATAGGTTGCCTTTGCATTCTAATTAATAATTATCTATCCAACACTTCACATTTTTATATCAGTGAAGATAACAAACAATACATGGGATTTTGCACATATTCTGAAACAAACTTAATTTTTTTCAAACGTCAAACTGTTCAAACGTGGTCAGAAAGCATTCCAACGCTACAGGTTAAGTGGGTAGCTCTGATAACATGCATACTCAAGTGTCCATGCTGCACTATCATCTATTATCACATGGCAATCACAGCAGGGTAACCATCACACATGAACTTGATGAAGTGGCAACTTGTATTACACGTAACTAGGTGGTTAATTTCTTCAAAATCTCCACACCACCATTTACAAATCTCTTTTTCTGACTGCCTTAAAATATTCTGTATTTCACATATTTAACACATTAAAGAAATGCCAGTATTAACAAGTGAAAAACTTAAAGCAGAGTTGTACAAACCAGGCAGGTGCTTTTCAGCAAACACTTTTGAACAAACATCAGATTTCTTTTCAGAATAACACAAGGTGGTTCTTGCCATTATCATGTATACAACTAAAACAGTCCAATCCAGACCATGTCTCATGGTTATGTAAAGCAGGCACTTATCAACATCACGACTGTCTAGGCACTTAGAAATCGTCTTAAAATTTCCTGAGTGACCCATTTAAGGCTTGGTGAAACTTAAATAAAAGAGATGCAAAATCAAAAGATTCAAAGCCACGGCTAATTTTTTTTTCTGCTATTTTAAACATTTGGTAATTACATTGCTTTACTTCAGTCAAGGAGGAAATCATTAGAACAAATTCAACAAAATATTTACATACTTGAGAACCTTTATTAGCAGGCAAAACAGACTTGTTAGAGTATCTGCTCAGGGCATATTGGCACACTTCTGTCCAAAAATGAGCCCTCCAAAATCTAAGCAATGTCACCAGCATTGTGACCACATACTCTCACCCTTTCAACTTATGCACTTTGCTCACATCAGGTACCAGTTTCAAAGACCATTGCTCGCAGAACGGAATGTTGTAGGTTGCAATATTCCAATTAGCTCCACTTTTGTTTTAAATCCAACATGGATTTAGCACATCACAGCTTTTTCCCACTAACATCAGGCACATCAGAAGCTCCAATTCAATTATAAATCCATCACAATAAATTCTGTTGTTATGCATCTGAGCCCAGCTTTGATGGCTGCAATCATAAAAATGAAAGTCAGTTTAAGAGGTGAAAGTGTGGTAAAGAACCTACAGAGATGCATGACTGCATTACAACATTCTGCCTTGTTCTAGAATGTGAAAATAATATCTGCATTTGCAATGACCAATGCTAGGGATCCACCAATGAAAGTAACTTTAAGCAAGCACAATGCATATTACTGGTGCTATATCTCATCTTAGCATCTCTGCCTGTGGATGTATGAAAGCATCTGTGTGTTTGTGTATAAATACATTCACAGATCCACTGGCAGAGGTGGAAACATATTAGCATAAAACACAAATCAAGATATCTTTTTAACCTTCTTTATGTCTCTTTTTATATCCTCAATTGATTACATTTGCTCTCACACACATGCATGCATGCACACATATTTCCTCCTCCCAGCACACAAACATAAACACAGAGTTATTGTTCACTAAATTTAGTGCTTTAAAGACCGTAGGAATTGACTTACGGTAAATCCCTGACGTCCACCGAAAGATCTGATTGCAATCATCAGCTCTTCTCTTGGATCCAGCTGTGGTTCAAACTTTTTTGCAGGTGGCCTCTGCTGTTTGGGTGCTTCCCATGTTTTGACCAGCTTGGGTGCTGATGGTGGTGATGGCGGATGGGGTGGTGAAGGAGTGGGGTCCTTCTGCAAGCTCTTTGGGGGCTTGTGCTGCTGTGACTGAGTCTCCAGCTGTATAGCCTGTAGCTTGTTGCTTCTGTCTGCCACCAAAAGACTGCCATCACTCTGTTGGCCAGCAAAACCTGATTGTGCAGCAGCTGTTGTTGCCAACGTGTTAAGTTTTGCTGCAGCTGCTGGTACTTTTCTTCTTCAGTCAGGTCACTTTGCAGTTCCCCAACAGCTGAACTGATTGAGGAGCTGCTAGCATCCGACAAGTGTCTGCTGCTGGTGCTGCTGCGCCGTTCAGAACTATCATCTGTTGGAGAGCTGACATCTTCGCTGTGGTTCTCCATCAGCAGCTTAACAGTTGATTGGTACCTGTAGTCATCAGTGTTCTCAGATGACGCATCGTCATCTGAGAACCCCGGCGGCTCCAGGACACTAATAATTCTCATAGAAGGTAAGACAAATGATGGTTGGTCACCTTTGGCAACAGGCTGAGAGCTGGAAGAGGTTTTGCTGTCAGCCACTATGTGTTTTGGGGCAAGAGATGGAGATCCACCTTTGACTGCTTCTGTTGACTGCGTTCAGATGCATAGGCTAGATGTACGTGAGAGCGTTCTCTGGGTTCATCTAGGACAATGTCTGTAAGCCATGATCCTCTTGGCTGTTTGTACTCAACACTTCGTCCAGTTTTGGGTTGCGAATACAATTTAGGTCTCAGAGGCAAAAGACTTACATTTTTTAAATCCTCTGTTGTCAATACAAACTCCTCTTTAGGAGGACTTTCCTTTACAGGTTTCTTAATTGTAGCTTTATCTTCAGCCTGGGGTGGTGTAGGGTTTACAACATCAATTGTCTGTATTGGTTGCACACCGATACTGCTAGCTGAATCAACTATCTTTGATTGGAAAACATCAACATTTCGAAGCATTCAGGTCAGGAATCTTGACTGATGCTGAAAAGTCAAAGCCTTTTGAAGTTAATGGAACTATGTACTCCTCTGTTACTGTCACCACCTCCTCTTCATCTTCTGTATCCTCACTGTTTTGAAATTCTAGAGGGGGTGGCACTGTTTCAACTGGTGCTTCAATCTCCTCAGTCATTGCAAATTCATTCTCAAGCACTGAGTTTTGGTGTGCACACTGTGAGTTATCTGGCTCTGGTGTAACTGAATCTTCAGATTCACCATAATTATTTGCCTGGCCAAAAGAACTCTGGCTGGACTGTGAATCAAAAGAATTTCCCCGGTAACGGTATGGGAACATGATGCTGAATTACTGAACCACTATCCGAGACACTGTCTGTGTCCTGTGGCGATCCACTGATATTATTGGAGAACTGATCTTCATCTGCTTGAGCAGCCTTATTCTTCTCACTGAATACAGCCATCTTGTTCTTGTAGTCTCCGTCACCTAAAAAATGGAACATAAGTGTCTGTCAGTCATGTCTCTTTTCTGCCATCCTTTATCCCATTGCTACATTATTGTTTAAAATATATGTGTATATATACACACTACCGCTTCCATGCCTATATGTGTGCATGACTAAAAAAAATTTAAGTTTGTTTTTCTTCCAAGTACATTTGGATTACTCCTGTGAATCTTACACTTATTCATTTTTAACTCTGATCTGATCATACAAATGTGTACTTTATAAAAGCTGATAGAATATTTTCAACTTGCAGTACATAACACAATACATCATATAATATTACATATATAGCCTTCTTTGCATATATGTACCAGTTATCCACACACACAGAGTTGTGGCCCCTATATCTGTGGACAATACATTTTAAAGTCCTACCATGGTTACATGAAACCATGAATACTGATTGACAATGGAAATTAAAGTAGATATCGCGGGGGATAGGTGCTATGATGATAAACGAACGAAGTGACATACATGCAATAATAATATGCATGCAAAACAATATCATATTAATCATGGTATTCATACAGTACAATAACAAATTAGTGTGTACTACTAAAGTAGATACGCATAGCCTTTGTGGTGGCTTCACACGGACAAAGAAAGAGGAATTAAAGACTGTGCATTTGGGCTGCTGGATTTTACCATGTTATGACCAATTTTCTACTTAGCAAGCATTTGGAAACTTATGGGTATTTCTTCAACTTTCATATTTTTTTTGGGGGGGAAGAGGTGGATTGAGGTAAGGGGTGCAGTAAACTGTAGATAAACTGAAACCACAGATACTGAGTCAGCAGATATGAGGCACAACTATGAGTGTGAATATATATCTCAGTCTATTTACATTTTAATATGTTAATATTAAAAGAAATGTTATTGAACACTAAAATAAAATTGCTATTTGTGAACACGTTGACACTCCAGTTAATCTAATGCTGAACAGGAAAAGAGCAAAACTGCTCTTGTGTCAGAGGAGAAGATGGAGCAGCAATCAAATCAAGGCTTGAAAGAAAAATCTATAAACATTTCAAAACATCAGTGTTTGTGAAAACAAAAAAAAATTATTTATTAGTGAGAGCACACACAAAAACAACTGCACAAAGACTGATCACATTCCAAAGCTACTTATGCAGAAACCAACAGACAAGATTTAGAACAGCATGCATAACTACCTTGATACATCATCGTGGAGATAAAACACAGAAGTTAATCTGAATACTGTCATGCCTAAATCTATGAGACATCAAAAGTGCTGGAGCAAGACAATAAAAAATGCCAAATTTCTGCATATTCTAGTTGAAAAATAGTCACAGGCCAAAAAAATGGTTAATATAAAATATATTTAACTCTATAGAGTAAAACCTAATGCAATTCTGCCAGTCAATCCATTTAATATACATCTAATTCTGCATACGTTGAAAACATTTCCAGCATCAAACAGAAATGGGCAATGCTTAGCTTACGGCTTTGTATACATATGAACCTTCTCAAGACTACATATCCTACATATCGTGATAACTCCATCAGTGTAAATGCCAGTGGTTATGCTTAGTCAAACTATAGTCGGCCTTCAGTTGATTTGACCACTGACTTTTCATAGTCAGACTAAGATGGCCGCTCCTAGCTGTGCGACTGCTCTCACTTCTGATTCAAATTCATTCAATTTCATAACTCAGATTTTTGATTTTTAGGCACCAGCATTTCAGCTCAGTCTTCCGGTTACCCGGAGTTTTGTAGTCGACACTGATCGCAGATGGTGTGAAGCGGAGACTCAAGAAGTTGTTGGACGATCGACGCAGATCTCCACCTCTTCCTTCTATCCTGCTCTCCAACCAGTCGATTCGTGGCAAGATTGATGAGCTGGATAGTGCACAACTTGTTGTTGGCGTTTTTGTGACGCTGACTAGAACGTTTAGATCTGATAGATCTGCTGCAGTTACTGGCAAGGCGCTGGCGGCGGAGTGTGTTTCTATGTCAACAACAGGTACTATACAACGGTTACGTGAAAAGATGTGTACTTGTGACCTGAACAATTTCGTCGCCCATTTTACCTCGAGAGAATTCTGTTTTTCACGCATTTGCTCACCGCGCAGCATCTTTGATGCGGATACTGGCGCGCTATAAAACTACATCATCATCATCATCATCACCACGAAGTACTGAAGTTATCATTCAGTGTGATGGCACATTTATTGTTTGTTACGTATAAAATTTTTTAATACATATTAGGCCAGTTGCCATTGTTATCAAATGAAAAACTAGGTGCTGTTAAAGTAATGTGGTGCATATATACCTGTGTATGAGTGGGAAAAAAACCTTGCTTATTTTAATTTATGCAATAGGAAAACAATGAGCATATCACAGCCATACACAACAAGCCTGTTTAGTACAACTTTCAGTGCTTTTCAAAAATGTGAAGATGTTAAAATATGTAATTTATGTTGACTTAGATCCACTCTCTCACTCAAACACACACACTCACTCTTACACAGATAAAGATGTACGTGCAGCAATCAAGGCAAAAAAAGAAAGAAAAAAAAAAGAAGAGAGTACACACAAATTCACCCATTTCGAGGCCAAATCATTGCAAAAATGATTTGGTCAAACTGGCTATAGGCAGTCTAACTGACAACAAGCTCTCTAATTCATTCTCAAAGTGTGTTCCGTAGTCAGTCGTCAGATGTCAGCAAAGTGATGTTTAAAGTGATGCATTCCTCGCATTAACTTACAAAGAACGAGGTACGTAGTTGTATGTCAACTTATTACTATACTACTTTTACAAAAGGACATTTAGTTTTGAACAAATGCGTCAATTTAAATTTGAAATCATAGTACAGACTGTGGTCCGCCATAGTTTTACTTATCCGCCATAGCTTTTACTTAAGTAAAGTGGTCCGCGGTCCGAAAAACTTTGAGAACCACTGGTCTAATTGACTCATGTTGTGGTTGAGTTGACTGATGCTCGAATCAGCAAATGGTTGGATCTACTGGCCCCGTAGTTATGAAGCGAGAGCAAGTTGCTGCCACGAAGCAGCATGGGGAACTAGAGGACAAACATCTTGTTTCTGAAGTTATAAAGCAGTGTCCAGAGCCCAGAAATTATATTTTACCACTGAAGATGTAGTTATAAAGCAGTGGAAAACTTACCCTGGGCTAAATTAACATAATGTAGTGTCTGCAGGGTCTAGGGATCGCATTGTAACTACAAAACCAAGATGCTTTTCCTTCAGTTCACAACCATGCCCTGGGAAAATGCCTTTACTTCATGACTAGGGCCTCGGCAATGTGCAATAGCATTATCTCCTTCAGACAAGAGTTTTCTCTCTTCTGCTTTTTTGGTCTTCAGAACGTTACTTTATCTTCAGTAAAGATTCAGTTTAGTGAAAAAGAAACCTTGTTGAAAAAAGACTTGTTAAAGTTCTAAAAATTTTTGATCAATATACTAATCTGTGTCAAAAGATATTTTGCATATTTTCCAGTTCTGGATCATCATCAATCAATATACTGCAGCAGTGAATTTCAGAATTAAATATGCAAAAGTACCGCTAAATAAGACAGAAACTTTATGATAAATACTAAGAAGCCTCTACCATGCAAAAATCAGCACACTTTTAGCCATGACTGCAAAGTTCTTCATCCACACTCCTATTTACTTTGCTGATAATGAAATCCCCACTCTCCATTCCAACACCCACCAGTGAACCCTTTCTGAACCAGACAGTCCTGTGAAGACTGAAAATAACTAGTGCCATCTACTGATGATCATAACATGCCATGGTGATTGCAATGTTTAGTAATCACATAGCAAACAAAGCAAACATGTAAAAGGCAACTAAAAGTAGATTAAATAACACTAACCTATCTCAGATAAAACTTTTTTCCTTTGCAAAAGCATGCTTCTATGAGTAATGTTTTAATGTGACATGCTTTCCACGCATCAAAAGGTTGGTATTAAGAAAATAAATTGCTAGAGAGCAGAAGAAGGAAACAGCCAAGCAAACACATTGAAGAGTAAGTCTTCCACAAAGGGGACTACTTTCATTCACAGCTTCCAAGTTCTGCAGTAGTTCTGCAATTAGCCTTCACCTTATTTAAAGGAGATGCACAAAGCAACAACCGGATATTAAATTGAAGGCAAAAACAAATATATTTTGGTTGTTGAGAAAAGAATAACTTTTTCATTTTCATTTCACAAAGGTCAAAGCTATTTGCAAAACTGTGCACCTTGATACACCCAACCCCAAAGCAAAACAACCCAGTGTACCCCAGGTAGGCCCCTTTGCTTGACAGGAGGAATACCTTCCATCCACCCTTCTGCTGCCATGGCCTCCTCTGCAGCTGAGATAATTTCTTGGAAGGCCAAACTGACCCCTTCTACTGTATCAACTGAATCTATGCTTGTCTGACTGTCTCTGCGCCTACGAGCTGGTGACGGGGGCAAAAAAGCACAGACACATATCCATATACAACATGTCTGCATGATACACATGGAATAACATCATTAATATCAAGCCACAATCAAGGTGCTATGCAAGTGAACATACAATCCAGATAATTTGAGGGACATGAAGCTGGCATCCAAACAGCACATGTCTATTACTGTGCATTTAACGTTATTTTGGCTCTCCATCCCCAGCTTCTAACCCCCCTTTATAATCTCCATAATCCCACCTGCCTGTAACTATTTTCAAATAATAAAAATCACTTTGTTTATCATTGTTGGTTTAATAGAAAATGATGTAAGTTTATGTTCCTCAAAAATACATCTCCTATTAGTCCATGAAGAGATAGAGCAGTTGACATGCCTCATAGACATTGTCCCCTTTGACTGGATGAGAAAATAATCTCTCCTTATCACTGAACTTTTTAATGTTTTTTTTAAAAAAAAGGATCTGATGAAATTAAAGGATTACAAGAGCCTTTTAGTGTGGCAGACATTAAAAATCCCCCCCCCCTTCTTTCTTCTCTTCAGCCCTCTTTCTCTCTCCACTCTCCTATGTATCTCACAGTCTGTGTTAATGACAATTAGAGACCAGCGCCTCAGCTCCCCATGTTAGGCAGAAACAAACCTCAGCTCAGATGTCTGCAAACATGCCAGGTTTTTGTTTGCCACTAAGTCACCCAGATTAGCCAGTGACATGCAGTCAGCCATGCCAGAGGTTCAGAATGAGGAAACACAAGCATGCCACTCACCAGTACAACCACTGACTGGTGCTTGTGACACTCATTCAAGCCCAGAGGACCTGCAAGTGCACCACTTACCCCAACGTACACTTCAAGCCATTCTTGTCACCAGGAGATGTCAGGGATTCCCAAGGAGTTTTGATGTTCTCCATTAAAAAACACAATTCAATGGTCAGCATTGTGCACTCTATAACAGTTTTGTTCCTTTAGCCTCGATGTGCTCAAAATAAACTCCTATTCCTACTTTTTCTTCATGGCACACATGTTATCTCCATGGCACACATGTTATCTTGCTGATGTCTTTTTGTTGTTACTGGGGACATGAGCCTACCTAACACAAGTGAAGAAGACTTGGCAAAATATTCTACCTTTAAAAGACTGCAAGAAGTGATAATTGTGCCTAATTAATACTCTGTAGTCACTGCAATGCTCTGAAGATGTGTCCAAGGAAAAAAAAAACCCAGACTTTTCATGCTAAAAACACTTAAAAGAACCTATACATCTTGAAGACACCCTGTCATATCATTTCAACAATGTTGCTGTAAGATCATGGGATATTGTTAGGATACAGTCCAATATATACATCCAAACTGTTCCAAAATCATAGTGAAGCTATGCAATGAGACTGAAGCTAAGTTTTATAGTAATTAACAACAATAATGCAGGAATGAAGCAGACATGACATGGGGTTGCCTCAGTTTTAGCATATCTCATTATAAGACAGATGACGGTTAGATGCATCAGGCATATACAAAAAAGGAAACTGCAGTACAAAAGTTCACATTAAAATTAAACATACTGCAATGAAATAATCAACCTTATGAATACTCAATAGCCAAGATATATATGTATATATGCATTTATTTTTTTGTTGAAAGAATGGATCCCTCTGGACTACAGTTTGATAAAAATCAGCAAAACCCTTGTCCCGAATATTAGAATATTTGAAAAGCTTGAACTGATTATTTTTTATCTTTGCCATTTCTTGGCAAGTTCAATTTTACCCTGTTATCTGACATCTCACAATTTTTACATCTCTAGACAATATTAAAAAACTGTAGCAACAAAAACATAATACTTACGAGCAACTGGTGAGCTCTTCAAGCTCAGAGGTGCCAAGGATGCATTATCCTCTCCAACAACAGTACTCTTGTCAGCAAACTTTCGGGACTCCAAAGGACTGTAATCCGGAGGAGGCTCCAAGGGTGGGGGAGGTGGATTAAATGCACATGGGCGTAGCCTAAAGTCTTCTGGTACCTCCACATCTTCACTCAACACTGATGCAGTTTCAACCATCATAAACTGCTTCTCTTGCTCGTCATCATCCCACTGTTCATCTGGCTCATCTATGACCTTGAAAGGAGACTCATCATCCAAGTCAACACCCTCTAAGATGTCTTCCAAAGAAAATGGTTCCTCTGCTTCCTCCCTGTCCAGTGTTGGATGCTCTTTGATTTCTGGCTCTTCAATGACTGGATAAACACAACAACAAATATTTTGGTTGCAGGAACTCCCTCTGTCAACGTAGATATACCTCATACCTATAATTCATATTTCACTACCTTCTCAACACTAGGCTTTAGAAAATAATTGTGATAGAACAGTAAACAAAATTGTTAAAGCATGAATCAAACAGGGATACCTACCTAAAATAAGGCCATACAACAACCAAGAGAAAGAAATCCTGGGAAAGAATCTGCGGTAATATTTTAATACCTTTCTGTTTGTAGTTTTACAAAAGACAAGAAGACCAGGTCAATGTAAAATAAATCATAGTCCTTTCAAAACCTCCTGCACATAAAGCCAGGGCTTCTGCTTATGCAAAAAATTGCGTACAGTACGCATTAAAAGTTTGGAGGACCCCTTCAATTTTCGTCAATGGGGTCCCATTCAAATTTGGGCGAAGAACAGGGACCCCTTAACAATCTGAAGAAGGGGTCCCTGGGACCCCAAAGAATTTAGCCTTAGCAGAAGGCCTGTAAAGCTATCATGGAAACTACTGACGAAAATAAACCCACTTATGTCTGTATTTTTTAAACCTGTAAAAAATTCTCTCATGTGCCATGTTAAGATCTGCAAATACATCAAAATGGGTGTTACTCTTTGAGGGATCTCTAAGAAAGCTTTGACAGCTATATATTTTCATTACATATTTAGATTGAATTAAAACACTAACACACCTGCAGATGCTTTCACTTTATCAGGTAAATCAAGCTCTCCTTGATCATAAGACTGCTCTTCTGACACTGGGGTAGCACAATGGTTGGTAATGATGACAGCAGAAGTGACGACAGAAGCTGCTGCTGAAGATGGTGGAGAAGATTCTTGCAAAACTGACGGCACAGAGACAGTAACTTCCTGATGTGCGGGTACTGCTGACAACAGGTCACACTGCTCATGTAACCCTTATGACCATATGAAGACTATAAAATATTTTGAAAGTTGACACATTTTGCAAACAATAAAATCTGTGTAGGGACAGCAAAGGGTATTACTTAGCAACGCGTATACTAGGAAAATCCATTTTCTGCTCTATGTTCAATAAAAACAACTCTTAATGAGTGGTAAAAATGCTTAATGTACAATTTCAAAACAGAAATAAGCAAAAACAAAAATTATAATAGAAAGAAAGGTAAACAGGAACATCAAAAAGCGGGAGTCAGAACTAAGCAAAGCAGCTCGATTTCATTACCTCCCTTGGACCATGCTGTCTTACCTTTGGTGGGAGGGGGGAGGAGCTTTCTTCTTCTTGGTTGAAGGAATTGGTTTGAGTTTTTCTGCTGATTTTTGGGTCTGCTGTTTAGCTTTGGACTTCATTGGCACTGCATAAACGTCTTCTTCTGCACTCAGCAGAGAGCTGCCAGAAACTGGCGAGACCTCCTGAATGCCACTGTCACCATTCGCATCGGTACTTTCAATAGAAGTTGTATCAATGCTGGTTTTGAAGTTTGGTCTTAAGCGGCTTGCTTCAGGTGACTCTGTGCCGCTGAGAGTGAGTTCATGGTAACCACTAGAATCTGAACTGTTGCGCGAGTGAAGACGACTGATCATGACATCAGGGCCAGCTTTAGGTCCAGTGGATACAGTCTCACGAACAGCTGTATTGTCTCTGCCTGGCACAGAACTGGCTGGAGTATGTGTGGATGCCTCGCTTGCTTCGCGGGCCCCAGGCGGTAGGGGTGCTGGCCGTTTCTTCCCAGCTTCATGGGGAGGGGGTCTAAGAAATGGCTGCCTTGGTCCCAGTATCAGCGGCTCCCATGGAGTGATGCATGTCCCTGTCACTGACATACATTGTCTTGGGACGAGTTTCCACTTTACTGCCTCTACTACGCCGCTCGGGAGGTGGAGTTGTTGGCTTGTGGGCTTGAGGCATGCTCTTCTGCTGGCTGGTGCTCAGCCGTGCTTCAGCTGAATGCTGAATGGTTGGCTGCAAAGGACACAAGACAAGGATCCTCATCCCAAGTATGCCTTACATCGATTAGCAGATTTATTTGACATTAACCTATCATAAAGTTATCTGATCTTTATATAAACTGTTCATATATTAGCCTACCAATTAGAGTGATTTCTGATGGTCTTTAACTCTTGCATTACAAAATAACTAGCATAACGGACATGTTTTCTGGCCAATACAGAAGACATCAATGAGAAAATGAAAATTGCAGAATGTTTCCACGCAAGTCTGATCAGCTACTATGTAATGAGTAAAAGAAAAGACATAAATACTTGTCTTTAACCTAACCTACATTAATTCCTGTATAATTGAATGCTTGATGAGAAAGATATCAGTGATTTGCCTACCGGCTTGAATTTCTTGTCTTTCTTCAAGAAGGACAGTAATCCCCGCTTTTTCTTTGTCTCTCCAGTCTCTGGCATGTATGCCATTGAATAGTCATACGATGTGCCTCCCTTTGACAGATCTGGCATTGATCGAGCATAATCTGCTGCAGCTGGTGACACTGAAGGCAAAAAAAAAGTAAAAAAAAAAAAAGAGGAATTTGAATAAGTTCTCTAAACAGAAAAGGGCATACACAGATTTTATTATGCTGATTTCAAATAGTTTCCAAATGAATTACATGTATTTAATATTTTTAGTTGTATAATTTTCTGCTAGAAAATAAATGAAATACGTATTTTGAAGGGTCACTTCACCCACAATAAAGTAGAAGTCCTCAGGCAGCACTACAAATTATCATCATTCAAAGATGTTAAAAATGATGTAACTCTGGTTTATAATTAAGCTACAGAAATAGTTTTGGTATCAATGAATTCAGTTCGTCGAGCTCTTTACACATTTCCAACTGACATCAACATATGTTTTGAGATCTGATGTATGCTTTTCACAACATGACAGATGAATTTTACTCAACAGCAGCAGTACAATCCTACTATCTCAGAAGAAAAAAAACACAGGTAGGAGAGGTAAGGGGAAAAATGGAAGAGATTTTACAGGAAATTAAAAAACCCATACCTCCTAAATGCTCAACCAAAAAGGAATAAGAAAAAAAAATGTCAAAATTTGCTTATCAATTCAATCAATGGCACTAACTTCCAGCAGGTATAAGGTTGATCTCTGTCAACCTGTATTCCGTAACTGAACTCTTCATATTTAAGGGTGTCAATGGGTTGTTCAGATGCTGAAAGGTGTACCGCGGAGCCTCTAGGTGTTTTTCTTGGCACACTTTAACAAGCACCTGCTCTAGGGTCAGGTTTGGGTTGATCCGCATCACTGTCTTCTGTCCACCTGGTAGGTTAATGGTGAACCGCTGAGTGATCTAAAATAGCAGAAAAATATTAGCCAACTATTTACAAAAACCCCAAACATCTTGTCAACCTAATGTGAAAATTCAGATTGTGTTACATGTGCATTCTCCAGAAATCAACGTTTACTATATACACGATCTTCAGAGAGCCATAAAAAGATACATAAAACATCCCTTATGATGACGCTTACAACTCCAAAGATAGGAAATCCTGAGCAGGTGTCTAAAACAGATGTGTATCAACACCTTTTGTACAATGAATTCTCCTTGAAATCTCATCCTTTAGAACAGACTAGGACCTAACAATTCAACAAGAATTGCTATCAATCTTCCACCCACAAGCAATGCACACTGCTTGATGGTGACCTGCCATACTAATGCTCCAGAACATCCTGAAGAAATTAAAAAAGAAAAATCAAACTGATAAGGGGCATGTGCACTGTGCACAAAAATAATCCTCAAGTCCTATTTAGAAGAATGGTTGGGGAGAGAACATTTTAAATTAATCCACATTTCTAATATCACAACAGATGAGTTTAGCATTTCAAGATGACAGATAATTTTAAGAAGCGTGACCAGCTCTGCATTCATTATGGTTTTAGGATTTCCTCTGCTCCCCACACAGCTGGTCTCTTATTCCAAGTGAATCGGAGCACTCAAAAGTGTATTTATTTAGTACATCTCTATCGTTACTTTGAATACATTAACACCACACATTCCTGTATGAACATGCACAAGCACATAGGCCTCAAAGATCTGGAAAATAGCAAATTGTAGTAAGTTCAGTCTTTGGAAGTAGGTGAGACACTTTAGCAGAACTTTAAAGAAGAAACATTTTCATCCAGTATGAGGACATGAGCTACTGACCTCAGTGTTGCTCCAGACCCAGGTAATTAAGAAAGGAACACGTATGGGCTTGGAGTAATCAATAGACATGAAATATCCATGTCACTGGAACTGGTCTGCTTTAGGTAAAATGCAACATCTGAACTGATATACTAGTCTGTAGCCAGCACTCCTTGGCTGTTGTTTTTTTTTTAGAGAATAATTACACAACTGCAAGTCATTCTGGTAACATCAATGCACTGTTGTCTCTGCATGTAATTGGTCAGACCAACTTCATGCTTACATTATTTACAAGAAAGCTTCTCCGCCTCCCCAAACCCCCACCCATCTCTACTTTATGCAAATGCAGTGTGACTAACAAATCCTAATATCTTTGAGTGTAAAAAGGGAAAGTTCTTAATTAAGTTCAATTTCTCACATGAATGCTGAATTGTTATCTTTTCAAAATTCATTTAATTAGACATTAATTTAGATAATCCACCTAAGGGATGTGGTTTAAAACTTTGAACTTATTACTTTCAATGGTTAATGCAAGTATTCACTTGAGTTGATCTTTTCTTTACTTTAGCTGAGAGGGTTTATAAATGCCACACAAAAGAAGCGGCTGCTTCAGAGGGCACCATCAAATCTGAATTCAAGGTAACTAACCAACCCAAGTTTAGTGCTGAGGTAACTTCAGTGTTCATGGACTTTGCTCTTGCACAAGCTATCTCTGATAAAATTTACATCTAATCCCCAACATTTCAAGTCAGATATCCAGTCCTTCTGGTCATTAGCTCTTCGGTTTCGCACTCTACCACAATGGCCAGGCAGCAATAACAGATTATTTATGGACCTCCTTTGTGACATTTATATGCAACTCCAGCCACTGCCTACTTGATTACAAGGTACATCCAGCAACATTTTCAACACAGGTAAAACTGCCTGGATCCACTAACAAGGATTCAGATGCTGATGTTACTAGGAGCTGCAAATATTGTGATCTCATACTTTTACTGTGCAAAATGTTCCCCTTACTAGCCAACCTGAGGCTGCAAAGGAGACAGAAATCAGCTTAGTGAGTGCAGCTACAACATTCTACTGTCACTCGTGGTCTGTATTTGTTTTGACAGAGTCCATCAACAGCCATGATTCAACATGGCACATATACCTTCAACCACATAAACAGGGAGCCTATTCCAGCGCAAGGTGCACAATGTATAAATAAAAAAATGTATACAGCTTACTATCCAAAGAGCTCTCATTACTGAAGTGTATATACAATTATAGACAAAAGCACCAGCTGCATACACAACCATGTTCACAGCTACAGAGTAATGATAGCCTTATTTGAAAAATGTGTAAACAAATTATAAACTGTTGCTTAACCACTGAAGGGAAGGAGACTTGAAGCTCAAGCCACCATTAGCAGGTGCAAACTCTTTAATCGCCTGTCAGAGCAACAAAGGCAGAGCTCTTCCTGTGCTCTAATTGCACCCTTGAAGTTACCCCACTTTTCAGTCACTTTTATCTGACTTCAAGAGAATTCAATTCAAATGACTTCTATGTGCAGCGAGCCAGAGACAGCTAACAAGCCAGACATTACAGAAGAAAAGCCCTGCTCAATAACACACATGATTATCCAGAGAGCACAATTCCTGTTATTACCTGTCAAGAACACAATCATAAAACTAAGACTCAAGTTTTTGTTCCTTTTCTGTTAAACAAACTTGCAAAGTATTTTTTTACATCACTTACTTAGCTTATGGGAAGAAACAGGGGCAGCAGTGGTTAAACATGTTCCATAAAGCATGCCTACCACTGCTCCGCAAAGTTTTTCTTGTTATTTTTGAGTGGTGACAAGGGATAGGGCTCTGATTACTCAAAGACCTTTATGTTTCCTTTGGGTTGCCAGTCTGGCTCTTGTTCATTCTTGGCACAAGGTACAAAGCGGTGATGCATCCAAGAACCGATGGTCTGGTTGGGGGTGTAATCTAAACTCTTGCCTTTTTCTTCGTCCAGAATCTGCAGAGTGTGCCCTGAAGGGCTCACCTTGCTCTTGGCTGCCAGATGCACCAGCAAGTCGATCATGGGTATGCTGAAGACCGTCCAGGAGTGGAGTACAAGTGGTGCAGGTGTGAATGCGTTTATAGGTTTTAAAGAGAGAGGGAAACAAAGGTAAAATATGAGACAGCTGACTGAGCATTGTGAACTACATTATGTCCGTTACAACTACAATAACGGGGACACAATGTAAACTGTGTGAACACCCACACGATGATCACAGTCCATTTATTTATTTTTTTCAAGTTAGTTTCCTCCTTTTTAAAACACATATACTAACAAGACTCGGATGTAAACATATAAAACGAAAGCTGTGTGGCACTGTGTCATGGTGTTGGTTAGCACACATGTTGACAAAACAAAGCAGCACATTCCTCCTGCCCCTAGGACTACAAGAGCCTTGTGGACACTGCACACATACGGACGCGATTCTCACCTGGCCTTCTGTGAGGTCCCCCAAGCTGTAGCTGATGTAGGAGGAGCCCCCGAGACCAGACAGGGCGCCATTGCTAGCACTCAGCAAGTTCACACTCTTCTCCTTCCACCGGAACATGTCGCTGTTATGTCGAGTGCTGTCGCCTCGAGAGCTTTCCCAGCCACGCACTGGTTGTTGTTATAATATCCTCAGTGAACTTCGACTCGATACGCGGCCGCCCACCAACAAATTTATTCGCCTTGGCGCGCTTTAGTCGCGCTTTCCTGTCGTCTGCCACTCCACGGTAACCAACTTCCTCTGACGTGTGATGTCATCATGTCGTAAACTCGCACGCGCACTCACGCACTGACCGCAACAACTGTGTCTCGGGGGGAATGTACTCTTCCCCGAGCCCCTCCCAAGCGATCGAGTTACCCTCGATTGTACATCCTGCGTGACACAGAAAGCTGTCTTCCACTTTACTTCCCTTCCGACAGTTAAAAACGTTGCCTGGCACAGTCACGCACACACCTGTATCCCCCCGCTCGTCAACAGGTAGGTATAGCGACTGTCAGCGAGGGGGAGAGGAGACAGTCCGCACTCTGGAGACTTCTCAGAGCTGGCGAGCATGCGTGCGTGCGTTTGCGCTTGCGAGTGTCCTGTCGGTCGCTCTGCCCTCACTCGGGCGACGCACGAATTGTGGCGACGCTCGCATTAAGGATGTTAGCAGCGGCTAGCCGCGCGCCGTGCCACCCCAAACTTCACGCAGCTGAAGGTCAGAGGTCAGGCAGACGCTCTTCTCCACTCGACAGCCTTGAGTAGTCCGTAGGTTGTTGAAGTAAGTGTCACAAGGAGCAGGCTTTGTTGGCACGCCTTCAATGCCAAGCCTCTCTTTTCTCCTTAATCCACCCATTCCACAGAGAGGGATATGCGCTCTCGTCTACAGATGTGCCGACGCATAACGGCCCTCACCGTTTTTTTTTTCCATCATGACACTGTCTTTAAAAAAAAATCCGTTGTCTTTTGAACCATCAGCAACCTCAGCAAGACTTTTCACAGGTTGAACAGCGAAATTCTTTAACCAGGTGCAACTAGAAACGAGGCCTGTCCTGTCCTTTACTGCACCCTGCTCCAAATTAATTTAAAACTGAAAACAAGGCGATCGAGGGTTTCCCCACCGCTTTGAATGTGTTGTCGGGGAAGAAGGAAAGAAAGTACAGTATTACATAAGGGACTGGGCTCAAAGGTGTGACCGACTGTAGGTGAGGTTAGAGGTGTGCGTGACTGCCATGTGTCGTGCCAGGTGAGTGACGACATACCTCATTCAACGGACTATTTTGTTACTGAAATAGATCGAGCGTTGGAGACGGAGGCCCTCAAGAGGCTAGGAGAGGTTAGCTCTTCCCTTTGCTACCTGGCTGGGACTTTAAGTTTTGAAAGTTTATTTGTTTATGGCTGAACTTTGCTCACCAGTCAAATAGTTCATGAAGAGGGGACAGCGTTCTGCCCCGATGACTGAAATATCTCTGAAGGAGGGGAGGGCACATGAACTTTTGTCCTGTCACAGCGCTGCTGACAGACCAAGTGGTTAGTCCGCCACCTGTTCTGATTATAATGAGCTCATCAGCGAGCAACGTGGCTAAGACTGGCACTGGTGAATGTAGTGGGTGGGTGGGATCTCCCCGGGTGGGAGGGATGTGCCCAAGCGCCAAAGCACCAAGGTTCGTCAGTGACGAGTTAATTTAACATCGGTGACCTGAACGCGGTTCACGGGGACCGTCACGCTCACACACAAGTCGGCTGTTTTTTTTTTGTGTCTTGGGCGATAGCAGGAGAGAAGAAAGAGGTTTTGCGCAATCCCCGAGTAACCCTCGTCAAGTTGATCCTCGATGTTGGGTACAGCCTTCCCGATCTTAAGGACTCATTCCTTCCATTCTCTTCCTCCTCACGAAACTCTGTATTTCTCCTTCCCCTTATCCACTCGGGAGTGGAGTGTCGCGGACAAGAGGGGGCGAGTGACCGCTCCTTTTTCTGGGGGAGGGGGAGAGGGAGAGGGCAGCAGATTATCTTGGCTGTCAGGGGTTTACAATGTGAGCTAGCCTCACCTTTTACCCCAGAGCTGATGAAATGTCTCGAATCAGACACAACAGCGAAGTAATGAAGTCGGCTGGTCGGCAACTCGGTGCACTGGACCTGCATTGTCTCAGGTGTCATTAGTAAACATCTTGAAGTCTACATTATTCTTTCCCTTTTAAAAATCCTTTCTGGTAGGGAAGACCATCACAGCATCTGTGCCTGCCCTGGGATCAGGGAAAATTACGAGGAAAGCGAGAGTTAAAACCAGTCTGTGAAACTTAGTTGCTGGGTCCGGTGATGATCGCTGTATGTACAGCCCATGTCAGGTGTGAGCTTGCTACGTCACTCAGCCAGGTTGCGTGTAGGTGAGTGAGTCAAAATGGACACACCTGGCGATAGGACCACCTGCTGTGGACAGTCTTCTCAGTGTTATGTAATTATCACTCAGCTCAGCCTTACTAGAGAGGGTATAGATATGGCCTTAGTCGCATAGACTGTCTTTGTTCTTACAAAACTGATGGCAGGAGTGAGTTACCTGTTTTGGAATGCAGGAAAATAAAAATGGAGGTGAAATGCGTGTGTCTGAGGTATTTTGGTTTTCCAACAGATGGGTCGTTAACACACACACAGAGCTTATGACTAATTCTCGATTCGATCTTTCAATGAAGTTTTATAATTCTTTATTTTCTTTTTTTTTCCCCTTTCTAATATGGTATACCATTACTTCCCCATCGCACACCTTTCTCATCCCCCATTTTCCGCCCAGGTGCTCACTGGCTCGTGCAGACAAGGGAGTGGCACAACAGATATAATTGCTAGCCTCACTTGACACCAAGCTTTGTTCTCGGCACGTAAAGTGATTTATCTTCCCCCACTCGCTCCATCTCTCCAGGCTGGCGCTAACTCTCTCCCCAGGCCACCGATCGGTCACAAGTGCAGAAGCCTGACCCCTCCTGTGCTCTGTGCCTCCTGCTTGCCGATGCTGCGACAAAAGCAACAGAAACTTGTGCAGCGGTGTGTGTGTGTAGGGGGGGGCGAGTTGGGGGGTGAGCTTGTTTACCTGCAGTGAGGGCAGCTGGGCGCTCGCTTGTTTGTTGTCAGGTCGGAAGGTTTCCCGAACTTTCTTCTTTCATTGATTTAAGGGGGACGCCATGCTGCTTGTGCAACCTCGTGCAAAGCCATTGTGTGCAACACCAGGGTGAAGGCCATCTTGCAGGGTCAAGAGAGCATGGCCAGTCAGGTCAGACTGAGAGTGGGGGGCTCCCGGCTCGTCTGTATTATGCGTCGTCTATTTTCTTGTTCGCTCTCCCATCGAAAGTCACATTTGGGGACATGGTCTCGGAAATTGTCACAGAAATAAATCTGTTTAATCTGCGAGAAAATCCCACGAATTTTTTTTTTTTTTTTTACAAGGTGGTTTTGCAATCCTTGGCCTGAAATGTTTCCTTTTGACAAGTACCCTCGATCCTAAAGTTTACGCCCATTTTTCAGCAGTTTCGTTGGAAATATCTTTTAAGTGCAGAAAAGTTAAATGAATGGTAGAAATTATAGATAGCAGACTGCGCGTGGGCGATGCAAGCCGACAGCTACAAAAGAAAGAAATGCGGGTGGATACACGAAGAAGACCTCTCCACCCAAAAAAAAAAAAAAGAACCTATACAGTGCACATGCGTCAATGCATACCTTACATCAGCAGAATATTAAAAGCTTATTTATTATTACAATTTTGTTGATTTCTTTACAGATATTCCCGCAACACCTGTTCACACTGATTTGAAAGGTATAGATATCTACAAGCCAGAAGAGGTCACAGGTTTGATCCACGTTTGGAGGAGATGTTAGCCAGGAACCTACATTCCCCACACCCCCCATATACTCAAACATAGTTGTCTGCCCCTGGAAACCCCAACGATGTCGCTCGTTGAATGGCAACAAAGAAGCGAGGTAGGTACGGTAGGCGCTCACGAAATTGTAATTCCAAGTGGAGTGTGCACACTAGTGGGCATCGGATTTCGGGTACACAGATATCTGGGAATGCGGACCTCACGATATCAGGGTAGGAACCAGAGGGATAGGGGATGGGGGATGGGGGCAGCGGCCCTCAAAAAAAAAAAATCTAAGACAATACAATTGACTGCATACAGGATTTGGCCACCCCCTCCAAGCGAGCATAATCACAGATAGGATGCTGGGAAGTTAGTTTCATGAGATTCCTTCAGCTTGACATTGAGATCTTCTCCATGAGACACCTGCATGTTGCTTGCGGTTCTTGCACACTTGAAATATGTTTTGTCCTTGCTACCTTTCAGCATCTCCCAGCGACGAAAATATGCTCGTATATAAATCGGTCACACTGAGAAATGGGTTCTCCTGGTTTTGCAGCTAAAACACCTCGTGAGGAAACATAAGCCGAACTTATATTTGTCGAGAAACACAAGTCGCGTGGCCACGCGCTTGACAAGACAAAGACAAGAGGGCCGCCATGATTCATACAACAACATACAGTGAAATACTCATGTGGCCCACCAGCTGTTCTTCTCACAGTCAACTGCATGGCCCAGCTGTATTTGTTTGATAATCTGGTGCCTTCCGAAGAAAACAAAGAAGACCATGCACCTACAGTTACAATATACACGGAAGAGGGTGAATTTCAGTTGTTGTTTTTTTTTTTTTTGCCAAAGCGCTCTGTCGTTTTTTCATCTTTACAGTAAGTTTTCTTGTCGAAACCCGTACATTTAAGCCTCTTTCATTAAACTTAAGTGTAGTCTGGTACAGCAACCAACAAAGGCTGACTGACCGAGGAAACCGGAGTTTTAGTTGCCTCACAAAAAAACCACCCATAAAAAGCCTTAGAAACTGATGTATGACTTTGAAACACAGACGACGTGTATAAATATGTCGCAAACAAATACTGTCTAAGAAGGCGAAAATAAATCTTGTATTGCGCAAGTGATGCTGTCGGGACATTTCAAAGGTCTTTGTAAACACAGACATAAACTTTAATTTTTTAATATACAACGTGGCAGTCTGCTTATACTACACTCACTTGGACGCCAGTATTTGTATTTAACAACAAAATGGTATTCAAGGAGAATAATGGTGACATACTTTGCATTTTGTTTGATACGGAATCAATTAAGAACTATAATGCTTTTCTTTGCGGCATTCGGATGGTTTTCTATGCAGACGAATTTCATGATTCGTAACTAATCCTATACTTTGTGAAGAGAGAGTATTACAACAACAAACATACATCATGAACAGATATTTTAAAGACAGATAATCGTCAACACACTATGTATCATGACACATGACATAGGTTATATTCTTTTTCTACCATATAGATCAGAAGCATGTAAAATTCCTACATAATAAACAAATCAGATTCTTAGTTTCCTAAGTTTCTTAGTTTACAGAGTGCCTGTGCTGCTTTATCTCATTAAAATATGTAAATGTTGTTAAATATATACTTAATTAGTTTTCTAGTTCATTTCGCATTATTTTTCTTGTCTAAATAATGAACAGAATGAACGGACAACAACACAATCACATATCACACCGAGAATGAGAGAGAGGTGTAAAAAAGATGAGAGAACACGCATTTGCACTTGGACTCATGTCACCTAGCCTTTGTTGCAGCACATCAAAGACAGGTGGCACTGACAACTGTGTGAGGGCAGTGGACATATAGCTGATGTTGATATTTTTGTATGAGCGTTTGTCTGTCGTTAGTCCGACAGCTTCGTGTTACGGAGGTTTGTCATTGACCGACGCTCGGCGTTTGGAGCTGCGGCCGGAATCGGTGAAAACTCGCCGATACGTTCGGTGGATGAGCCACTGCGAGTGACGGTGCGGGTGTAAAATCGGGTGGATAGCTGGTCGTTGGAGTTATGGGTCTTTCTAGTGTCTTAATGATGATCACTTCACATATGGAATGCTGTAAAACTTGCCCAGGTTTTATTGTTTACATATTATCCTCAAGAATCGCATTATTGAGGAGCAGGTGGGCGACGTGAAGCGCGCGCGCGGGCGACACAACACCTGTGAACAGACACGTAAGATCCCGGTCTCTCTTTTCACATGAATGTTAGATGGGTGATCCTTTACGCTCAGCGTCATGCACCGGGTACGTGATGAAAACCTACTTTTGTTAGTTGCTCGGCGAGGGAATTGTTTGCGAGTGCTGTCTCCCTTTAACGACAACCACAGACTCTTAACTCGGTGAAGCTTAACGAGAGAGTCGAATTCCCTGCTTGGTGATGGTGTGTAAACAGACAGTTCCCGGGTACATTGTATTCCAGAAGGAGTAAACTCTAACGTCTTTTCTCCAATTTGAATAACGCACGGTTATTTAGGCGTGTGCTGCGAGGTGGTGCTGTATGTAAATGACTTCAAATTTGGATCAAACAACATACGGGTACGAAGGGTGGAAACTCACGCATTTGCATACACAGAATAACAGTACAAGGAGAGAGATGCAATCAACAAATGAAAAGCTATCATTGAAGTTAAGAGAATTAACAGGGTTATGTTTTGAACAGAGAATTGGTTGAACAGTGAGTCGGATTGGTGCAAAAAGAATAAGATTGAGCTGCTGATATGAAGAGGATATATTGCCAAGTTGGGCGAGAGAGCACTCTCAAAATTGCTACCAGGTAACACAATCTGGTTTTACAGTAAACCATGTAGCCGCAGAACCGAGCCACCTCTTATAATGCTCGTGTGGGTCCACTGGTGAACGAACGGTAGAATAATTGGCCGAGAAGATGAGCGGTGAGGTCCAGCTTCTCGTCCACCTCATTCATGTTGACGTCATCAGTCGTCTCTCCGCTGGAATACATCAAGGGGGCGGGGCCGCTGCCGTTGGCACTCGGCTTCTTGCCGACCGTCCGCGGGTAGGGTGCGGCAGCACCTTCGTACATTACTAGCCACGAGCTAATGGGTGTTTGCCTGCACAGTGAAGAAAAACAGTCAGGACAAAAAAAAAAAACAACAAAAAACAGATAATAGTTAAACTGGAACATTGGTACAACAGGTTAATATGATGGATAATGCCGTCTTTATGGCTCAGTGATGAGGAACAGGAGACAGAAAAAGAAGAAAAATCTGTGTTTAGAGGAGAAAGAGAGGACGAATAATTTGTGTGTGTATTGTGTGTGGGTAGGATGGGGGATGCGATGTTTTTACGGGAATCAAGATGACTTCCTCAACGGGCAAACATCACTTCCTCTTGCTCAAAACTTGTGTACTTTACTTACCTCGCAGTGAACTCTGACCATCGATAATGAGTATATGTGCCTACATAAGTGTTGAAGTACAGGTGAAATAGAAGAACTTTGAACCTGTCTCAAGACAGTTTCTGCTTATAATGAGGGTTCACAACTACTATTGTTTCTTTCTCCTTCATCTTCCTACCCTGTAAAGGGCGAGTGCGAATGAAAAAAGCATCTTTGTTATTACTTGGTGCGCTATAGGTAACTCGTCACAATGGAATTGTCATTGTCTCGTATTGCTAGGTATAATTACTTCATTGACATCGTTAAGTAAGATATCAAAATATTTGTTTGTTGAACTGTCAAGAACAGGACGGGGGTGCAGCACAAGTCATCATTCATTCCACTGCAGTCACAGGGCGGGTGGGAATCCAACAGATTGTTTGTGCATCGACTGACACATGTATGCCGACAAATTCCCTCTGTTGCAGATCCTTCCATCCGCAACTTTACCAAAACAGAACAACACTTCACTTCCTACATCCATCATCAAACACTGTCTATGCTCATATTCCCTTAGTCTTGTTACACGGTTGGAGCACCGCTGAGTACCACGTTCGGGTTACTACTCATTGTGGATACGAGTCACACTAGCCGCCCATGGTGGATTTAAGAGATGGCAGGGGTCGCAGATGTCTGGTCACGGGCAAAACTTCTGATCGAACAAACATACGATGTGTTTGAAACCAGTGAAACTCAGGTCTCGCCGTGCGACTACACATCTGTGGCTCTGTCGCCTGTCAGCAGTTCTACACCAGCGCCGACAACTAACAACACATACACTCGCGTCATCTTGGCAGGACTCACTTTCTTCACAATTTTTAATTTTTTTATATTTGCACTGTGCAACACTGCCTTGAGTTGTTTGAAGCCACAGAAGCTGGGGTGGGTGAACCAAGAGGGGGTAAAGTCTCCCACTGAGACAGGGAGGGGACAAGCAGACAAACTCGTGTGCATGCGCAGTTCCAGTGTTCAGAAAAACACATGAGTGCAAATATTTTCCATTAATAAGCGACGTCTCACCATATGGTAAGAAACGGGCGGGGTGAAGGTCGCTAGCTTAGTATTCCCCCATGCTTCTTGTTTAAACCGATTAAAGATCTACGGGCTTGGATAGATGAAAAATAAAGCATTTAAAATATTACGAGAAAAACTGCGAGTAAAGAGGCAAAGTCACGTGAAAAGAAGACAAATTGTAAACAAAAAGACCCTATACTTGGATAACCGTTATTGTTACTCTTATAAACCTAAGAAGTCTCATCAATCCACCTGAAAACCTAAGGTAAAAGATCTCCTGTTTAGGGTTTGTATTGTTTGCTATTAACGAAAAGAAAGGTTGTCCTTTCTGTAAGCACGCCGCACATCTTCTATTTGTAAACAGTCTTTAAATTCTGTAATGAAGCTTGTTGTCGTGTAAACATGAATTTTTTTTGAAATTTCGCCCCAAGAAATGTCCTCATTTAAAACCAAAAGAAAAAAAAAATTGTAAATGAATATGACATACTTTAAAAAGATATAGTAAATTCCCAATAAAAATGAGGTAAGCATGATATATCAGTTCGGAAGGAGAAAAGTATCCTCTGTAAACATGCTATTAGATTCTGAATAATTTTTAGGTTTTTGCCAAGTGTAAACATGTTCCAGTAAGAAACTCTGAATACAGGTTGCCGTCTTGTAAACATAAAGTCCCGAATTTTTTCTGTAACGTAAATTATAAACGAATGATTACTCTCTGTAAAACATGAAAAATCTGTAAATTCTTGGAGAAGAGGTCTAGTTTTTAGAAAAAAAAAACCGCTTGTAAACACATCGAACGATTACGATCGTGTCTGACCACCTGTGAGTATCTGATAACGTAGTTACAGCGACAAGGGTCAGAGGTCAGAGGCGTTTTATTTTTGACAGCTCACAGGGTAATCGGTATTAGAAGCAGTAAAAAAGACAAGAAAAGGGCGTGAGCCACGTGTACCAGCCGGCCGACAACGACATCGAGGTTACAACTCTCATGTGGGTTGCCCCTGGTACTTCAGTGGTGTGTTGTGTGCACTGTGTGTGTGTATCGAGATACTATTCCTTTTAATCTCTTACATCTTCCTCTAGGATTGCCCTTGTCCGTATTGCATTTATTAAACAGAACACTAGTATTCACTGGACTGGTGGCAGACGATTTTTTCTTCAAGTTAAGACTACTAAAACGAGCAGTTGTACAAAGCTTCCGGTTTATTCATATTCTTTGTTTGGGCTCGCCGAGACTAATGCAGCGGAGAAACTTTCGCAAGATGGCTAAGCGTTGGTCTTGGCAGACAGTTCACCACCTGTACACGTCCATGATTACACAGAAGACTACTTAAACAGACACGCCCCTCACCCTTACATGTTCATAAAGGCTTTATTTAGCTTGTATTCATGACCGCAAGGCAGGTGTTTGGGTCCTGTATAGTCGCTGCCATGCCTAATCCCAGGTCAGCAGGTTACAAGACATCTTGCAACAAGTCCCTGTACACTCCTTTAGGACATCCTCCGAGCGGTTAGGTACAAATCGGATAAAAAGTAATCCGGAAGGTAGCAAGATGCTTCCGAGTTATGACTTAGAACCCAAGGCAAGGGATTTAATTGCTAGCTCTTTCCTACTTAATTGACAAGTTTAAATAAATTGTTGTGATCATCATATAGTCACTTTATTAGTTATTAATCCCTAATGACCAGCGGAAGAGTAAACTGAAAGTGGTTCACCCCGTGTGTATGAAGGGGGAGCTAATTTCCACATATCTATGAAGGGGAGCTAATTAATATGGTATAGGTAAGCTGGCACCTGGCGGGCAGGTGAGGATGTGTCGGGAGTTGTCTGCTCTGAAGTCGATAGTAGTAACCGTCAGTTGATGACGTCACCACCCGCACCTCTCGTAATGCTGTCGATTTGTTGAAAGTGTGTTCACACTGGGAAGTACAACTAAAAGTTTAAAGTAAACAGAATCAAAGACGCCAGACTGCAGGAAACATGTCCGTGACATCCATGTGACAGCCAGTGATTTCATCTTTCATCAGCCTCAGCCGTGTGACAGGTTGTGATAACAGCTATGACAGCTATGTCTGTGAAGGGTGTGTGCCTATCTTTCCGGGTGTGCGGTAACCCATGACCTTCCAGCCCCGCCCCACACTCCCAGCTGCCACCCTTCACTCGTCTCGAGATCACAAGATGTCACGTGACTAACACGTCACAGCTAGGGTTACGTAACAGTGTGGATCGACCATCTTGTGTGCGTTCCCCCAACGGCCGCTGTTGGATCCACAACCCACTTCCGTCGGCCACTGGGTCAAGGATGTGGACATGGAGGGGAAGGTCGTGAAAATGTAATTGTTTCTGGGGCACGGGGACAGAGACAGAGGTGGCGGGACGGAGCAGGAGCGGGGTAGCCACTCCCATCTGTACATTTCCCGTTACGTACTCTGGTCAACAACGAGGTAGGCAAGTGTTCAAGTGTCCTCCACAGGAAAAAAAAAACTTCTCCACAACCATATTAAAGTATCATTATAAACCACGCTTGTGGTCGAATGGATGACCTGGCCTGCAGGGCTTAGAGGCAAACGCTTTACATAATATTAAAATAAAAGGTTTACGAGGAATATCTTTATGTCTCCCTCATCTCTCTACTCGTCTAATGAAGCGAAAGTATGAAGCGCTTTTATTCAACAACTGAAAGTTTGACAACTTTGTCAAAATGAAATCTTTCCAACATCATTGTGTCACTTGCCGTCAAAAAGTCTACAAATAAATTGTAATTAGCTTTGACTACAAGACACCTGACACCACAGACAATTTACCAATTAGTGTATGCCAGTGCTTTGTATGCTTTTTGATTGCGAGTGATCGATCTTGGAAACTCCAAGAACCGGTTAAAAATGTTGACAGACATGTCAGGCCAGTTCTTCCCCTATCCCCCGTCTCTTCCATCACCTGGGCAACAGACAGCAGGACCGGTAGGTTATACAAAGATGGAAGCGTGCATGACGGCACCCACGTGACCGCAAAAGCACTCACCAGGAGGAAGATGCCGTTTGAAATCGTCTGGTTCACTGTGCTCCACTCATCATGACATCTGTGATGCACCGGGAGACGAGACCCACCCCACAGCTGATCTCACAAGTGATTTGTCACAAGGAAGTTCCGTTCTGTAAGAGTTCCCAACATATTAAAAAAAAACCGCTATAAAATAATAAAAAAAAATCAAGAGTACAGCGAGATAGAATGACTGAGCTAGCGAGTATGTAGGCGCTGTGTGGAAGTGTGTCTGAGAGATTTTGAATATACTGTATATAAAAAACGGAAACAAAGATCAACTTTGATAAATCAACGGGAAAAACAAAGACACGGATGGTGAGATGCAGATGACACGAGCTCTTCCCGACAATGTATGTCGGCAACTTTGGCAAAACAAAGAGCATCGATTGTCGAGACACTGCGCTCGTGAGGAAACGCAGCTGGACAGCTGCAGGCCCCTTGCCAACGGGTGGCCGTTGCCAGCGGCTCTGATGCAATCCTCGCGCATCAGCTCAGAGGTTGTCGATCCGTGCGCCGGTCTGACAAACATCCGACAGACCCCCACTTCCAGCCCTCTTGATGAAATGGTCGATGTGCCCCCAGTCCACCTGGACACTCAGATCCTGGCATGCGCGCAGCAGGTATTAATATTTGTAAGTGTGACACTCATCCTGGTAATCCCGTCAACAGCTGAGGAATGTGCAGCACACACAGCAGAAAGCACTTTAATCTTCCCCTTTGTTTAGTTTCAACCGGATCGCTGCTGAAAAACCACGAAAGATCGTTTTACCATGCACCTGGAAGTATCCTTTAATAGCCATCCATTATTTTCCTAACAATATTTTAAACAAATATTTTGAAACGTTTTCAAGTGTCACTCTTGCATGTTATATCCTCTCAATCGAGTCTCTCAACAGTTTGAACAACATCATCGTCTTGCACCAGTCGCTTGCTATTCACCGATTTTACAACAACAGTAATAAAATATGGCTGGAGGCACTAACTGTATGACCAACATCCTTGGAGGTACACTTGATGGAAGAGCAGCAATGGAGAGGAGGCACGCTGCAGAAGTAACAGCACCAACTGCCGGGTCACGGACAACGGGAGACAACCCGCGACATTTCGTCCCATGAATTCTTTGTGACGACTGAGTTGTGTCCTCCCCCACCTCCTGTTTTTATTTCTTCTTCTGTCTGTTGTAGGTAGGGTGGCAGGTGGAATGTGGAAAATAGGTAAACACGTAAATGCAAAACACTGGTGTCAGAGGTCAACATCGCATTAATTGTCGACATGTGGAGGTATATGTGTTTGAGCTCTTGTCATCCTGCTGACCGAAGTGACTACTTAATAAAACATTGCACCAACTACTAAATAATACACTGCTCCATGCTGGAGCTAGAAGCCACACACACACGCGCCTACATACGCAGAACGCATACAAGCAGGTGTACGCAGAGTCAATCATGCAAGAAAGTCAAGTCTGCTCAACTGTTATTCTGAGAGGTAGTGTCAGGCAGGTGTCTGTATCAATATGTAAACATAAAACATTTGATCAGCTGTAGCAGGATGCGGTCAGGCGCCGTTTGAATCACGTAAAGAAAACTCGACAAAAGTCGTAAACAACATATCGAGACAGCTGTCATAATCAGCTCATGAAAACTGCGATCACGCCATTACAAATATTAATAAAGAAAATAAAGAAAGCACATCCCTGAACCAACACAAACACATGCACACGCTCACGTGATCACGCGCGTGCACACAGGTGAGGAGAACACGATATACCTTCGCTCTCAATAGTACAAACACCTGACAAGCGGAATCACAGAAGATGCAGCTCCTGTCATGACCACATCCCCATGCTGAATCCCCCCACCTCTGTCATACTTACCTTCACAAACAAACAACTCGACCACGTGCTCGAACCTTAGAGAATTTATCCAGGAGCAAGAGAAAGCTCAACAGACACACAGTCTCCAAGGATGGCCGCATCTCGTCCTCCCAGTCAGGTGAGCAGCGCCGGAGGGTGTCCCCTCGCCTCAGTCCCGCAAGCCATGACTATTTACTACCGCCTCCATAGACACAGAGAGGAAGGGCTTGCACAACTTAAAAAAAAGAAAAAAAATTCTCCGCCGTTGATTCCAGGTGCGCACAGGTTGGGCTTGTTTAGACACCAACACTTCCACAAACAACCTGCTGTGTTACTACTAGGCTGGTTATTTTGCACAACAACCAGTTGTCACCGACTGTGGTGGAGGGGAGGATGGAGGGGAGTGAAACAACAAGGAAGGTTTACCTTGAAGTTCCGCGAACCTCCCTTCTCTCATTCCCTCCCCGCCCTGCACACAAGCCTCCGGCCACGTGGGTGACTCGAGCTCGTGCAGTTGACGTGCGAGCACATCAACATGTATTGACGGATGATCACACATAAACATGTCTATGTTCGATAACTGTTGGCAGTTGTCGTTCCTAAACACAGAAGTATTTCTTGTTACCTCGCATGATCTTGAGAAAATATTTCAACAGCTCTTGGAAGAGTAGTCGAGGTCGCTCACTTTATTCATTCATTCTATCCATCACACACACACAGACCCTACAGCTCGCATACAACCTTGCTAACCTCGCATCATCCCGCTGGTAGTGGAATTACTGTTTGTGGCAGCGGGGACTGAGGAGGGTGGGGTGGATGTCCCTGGCGCTGTCACTGGGAGGAAAGTCGAGCAGGGAGAGGGACAGCTCTACCTATACATGTATTCATGTTGTCCTCGACCAGGTGGAGGCAGCCAAGAAAACAAGAGGATGGCGTGACAGGAGCAGGACAACAAAGGGAGGATGGCGGAGAGGGAGTTCAGCCCCCCTCAGCAATGTTTTCCGCGTTCTTACCTGTCAGGTGAGAGTTTAATGCTAAATATTGGGCTCGTCGCCCTCCCTCCCCACACCTCACCCTCGTCCTTGCAACTTTCTTCTCCAAAGACGTGACCATGGTTACCTTCCGCTCTGTACCCTCCGAAGGAGGGAGGATAATGGATGGGTAACGATGCTGCTAGGCAGCGATCGCCACTGGCAACACGGTGACGTCACTGACAGCCCGGAAAGGGGTGCGGGGGAGGAGGGAAGGAAAATAAAAACAGTGACGAGAGCTCGTGAGGCTGAGGTCGGCCGAGGGATTGAGTCCGCCAGTCTTGAACGACGAGCTTCGAATCTCGCAATGAGCTTACGTACAACATGGCGCAAACAACTCACGTACAACATGGAGTCACCCTGTGATTGACGTACCCCTCCTTACGGCACCCTTTTCTGTTTTGCTTAATACCGTCTTAGAAAAAACTGGTCGAACTGTTTTGTTTTTTTTTTGTTTGTTTGTTTTTTTTTGGTAACGGTCAAGTGTGCAGAAAGGAAACACTTTTGAGTATGGTACATGGTCGGCATCCTCCTTACTTTTTCTCCTCCTCCCTTTCTCTGGTCTCTTTCTCATTTGTTTCTTCCTTGTGAACAACTGGAAATCATTCTGCCTTGTATGTAAGCGGCTTGCCCCTCCCATCCCACCTCCATCCCCTCATCAGTTCTACCAGGAAAGTCGGCCTGTGGTGGTGTGTGTACAAATCTGTTCTCAGATAGCTCCCCACCCTCTCCGCTTTCTGAGAAATCTCATCCCGGTCTTTGGAGTAAAAAAAAACCCAACCCTCTATTTATAGTGCAAAGACAACTGATGCCAGAGAGAAGACGAACAAAGCTTATTCGCTTAGTTGTCAACCCCACTGCGCACAATCATACTTTTCTGTTGTTGTTTATCTGCGTGTAAGTGTAAACACGGAACTACAAAAGCTTCCTAGTCAAGACAAAATCGTTCAGTGTCACAACTTTAAAAAAAGTCCTGGCACAGCGGGGTAGCTGTGAAGGATGTGTCGCAGCAGGTGTTGCTGACAGTTATTGTGGCGGACGTTCGTAACTGAACTTCAGTCATTGAACATCCACAAACATCCACACAGCTGACCAGATGATACCGCAACATCCGAGTGTCCTCTTTCACACACACACCTCTCCTCTATTTCACATTTAAAATGTTCACACATCACAACATCAGCAGTTGTGTCGACCTGTTTTATAAAAATAAGGAGATACAACGAAGTCGCTAGAACAATCCTTGCAAATCCAACAAAGCGAGACATTGCTAATGAGCAGACATCAGACATCAGCTGCTAATAATCAACCATAACTGTTGAGGAGTAGGAATCATCTAAAATCAGCAATAATAGCAAAATATATATTATTTGACATCAGGTACAACTGGTCACCCAGACCACTATGTCATGTGATGTTAGCCACCTGGAAATGTCGCACGTGCAGGAATGCCGACAGTTGGTGCCGCCTGACAGTATGTCGTGCCCACACGGTGCCGACTATCTGTAGTTTTCCTTGTTTGTATCTCATCGTGAATCCTGTCTCTCACCCACCAGCAGCAGCTGCAGCGTCTGTCAGTCTTGTACTTACATTGCATGTTGATCAGTAGCTGGGAGGTGCCACAACAAACAGGTTCTGCAGGTGGGACGGTGTGTGGGTTTGAACCTAATGTGACTAGGGCAGGAAGCACAGGTGAGATAGAAAATAACTCACGTGAGTCTGGTTCTCCTTGTCACCGTTCTTACCCCAGGGTCTTAGTATGAAGAAGAGTAAAAATTGTATCCTGGGTTTGTTTTACCACTGATTAATACCTATTCTTAGAGCGCCCTCTGTGGTCATACCTTTGCACCACACGCAAGATGGGGACCCCTAGATAATCAACCGACCAAGGTCTGCCCTTGTTTTCCAATTACAAGATACAAATGTTTAGGTTTTTAGCTAAGCCTGAGGTAAGTTACTTCTGTTTCATGACTACGGCCCCAGTGGCGACTACACTCGTGTGGTAGTGAGTGCCGGTGCCTGTCCACACCAACCAAGGTTTGTTGAAGCAAGTTTGTATGTTGACCTGTCCATAATGACCTCAACACAGACTGACCTCCCACACTAGTCTGAGAATCTGACTTTTCACATGACCCATATTCACTGCTACCATTATGGAAGCTAAGACTGAGAGAATCTTTAATGATAATAATGATGATGATGCACTTTAATGCGCATTATCACTGGAGCAGGTCGCATTCTACTCTGACCAACGATAATAAAGAAATGAGATTTAAAAAGCTGACTAACAATAAGCATGCTATGACACAAAACACATTCATCCACAGGTAATGAAAGTTAAAGAAAATAAGTGTAAAAGAACGCACAGAACTAATAAATTGCTTTTTTTGTCCTTGAGATAAAATAGACTTATTGGTTTATATCGTCGCGACTCACAGATAATAGCAAAGATAACCGAGGGCTCGCCGTCTCGTGTCGTTATCTCCAGAAAGTGTTTTCTAACAGGGAAACAACTGCGTAAAAACTTTCTCTCCTCTACAGTCATGTGTTCACATAAAACGTGGATAAACTTCAGATGTTTTTTTCCTTGGTCATTTTCATCAAAATATTGACAGACACGAGTAAATACAGTTTTGGAGAGAACAGGTCACCTGACCAAGAGACAGGCCCTCCACTGACTTCCTTGAACTTATCATTGCCATGGACAACTTCAATTATAAGATATTACAGACGAGTGTGTGTATCACGCAGATCGCCTTGTGAACAGAAAATGGATGAGCGAAACCACCGGAAGCCAACACTCCACCAATCAATAGGTTTAGGCATTTCCTTTACAATATCTGACAAAAGCCTGAAAGTTTTAAAATAAACCTCCTTGCAGAAGATATCAATGAGTGAGGACAGACAGACCTGATTACTAATCTCGTCTTCCATCCTTCCATCATTTGTTTCCTCTCAGTGGCACAGTGGTACAGTGGTTATCACTGAAACTGTGTTGGTCGCGAGTTTATATCTTACAACATTTCATTTCAGGCAGAGAGAATATTTCTGTGTGTATGTCTTATTTACAGACATGGGACTACATCGCCATCAAGCCTCAGCTGCTGCAACAAATTAATCAAACGTGTATTTTTTGTGTCACACAATAAAGTTGCCGGGTATCCAGCTACCCGTGTTATCGGTATCAAACAGCTTATCTTACCGAGAAACATCTTCAGCAGACAATGTTTCGAAATGTCAACGACTTTCAGATAACAAACGGTTTATAACCGTCTGATGCACACCCGAAAGAAATTGTTCTTGACGACGACAACAGCTTTTGCCTTCCGTGTCTGCATTGGGCAGATGACTTGACAATGGGTGAAAATAGTTCATCGAGAGCACGCGACCCACTCTGCATTTTTAGAATGTGGGACTATAAATTAAACGGTCTGCAATAATGATATTTTTGACAGCAGATATTTTCTTTCTTTAACCCAGAAGTATCCATATATACTTGTGGGTATATCGGATTGCTCATCAAAATAAATTTAAAAAAACGAGAAGAAACAAGCCAACTTTTTTTTCTCTCGGAATTTTTGTGTGGAGCGCCCACTGTCACCACGTGGGTGTAATTTATCTACCAGTTATGTCCACACAACACCTGGCGAAGCCACTTGCATGAATCAGGATGGAACTTCATGAGCATAAATACCACAATAATAGTCATATACATTACATTAAAACCTGAAGGTGTGTGTGTGTGAATATTTCGTATTTCAACTTTTCAAAAACCCTATTTCTTGTCCTCAATGTTCATGTCTGTAAAAGTCAACGACTATCACTCTACAGCCCTTTCATACTCACTCTGACTTCTTATCAATGAATCCCGTGTGCTCCTACATTAATAAATCTTCTCGCCATGATCTGAACGACTGACCTTTCTGTAACTGCCTCGTACACTCATCTACATTGTACTCAACAGTCCCTTCTGTATCTACCTGGCTTTTCATACAGCACCTTTAAGCCCGCCTCTGTACTCACCAGACCAGAATAACTAAATTCTGCCATGGAATCTGGATGATAACAAGATGGTGATAATGACGACGACGAGGATGATATTTTTAAATTAATTTGCATTACATGGTGATGAAGACAATGACTTTCTTCTCTGTCTTTGTCTCCTGCGCAACCGAGCTTCGACTCGGAAGTTAATTCGTCCTACCGTGAGAATGAAGCAATTATCTTTCATTAGCCGAGAGAAATATAAAACTGTCTGAGTGACCTCAGCGACCCTGATGGATTCTATTTACCCTTGCAGTCACCTTATTCTTAAAGTCTAAACAAAGTGTAAGATACTGACAGTACAATATCAAAACTCGTTGATTCATGAGACACCACATGACACCATGGAGAAGACCAAAACATGAGAAGAGAAAAATAAATCCTTCAAAGAGCGACAGGTGGAGCGAAGTACTGATGAGTGTCTGTCAGCGTGTATTTGTTCACCCAAGTCACACAGAGAAGACAAGAAAGTGTGTTGATGCTACTTACCCCTGTGAGAAGCACAAACACTGTGATGATGTGAGTCGGACGGTCAATTAGTCCCAATTAAACACACTCCGCGAAGCGAAGTCAAGACGAGGCCAGAACTGTGGCCGCTACACCCAGCGCGCGCCTCCCTCACCTGCCATCACAGGTCTGAGTGGAGAAGTCGCACACCTTCACCTCCACACGCAGTCAGCTCACCTGTCGTCCTCCACAGGTACATACAGTAGGTAGTAAAGTGAGGCCTGGCGTATCTTTGACAGGTAGGGTTCGCACTGCTGGGTGGGGTGAGGAGACAATATTCACTGCAGCCCTCGCGACTCGTCACTATCGGGGCTCAGCCACCCGGCTAGGGTTTTTTTTTTATTTTTGACTGGTGACCTCCAGCTAGGTCAAGCACAGTCAAACTGACTTGACAGCCAGTAGTTGACAAAGCAAATGACCTGCTGATGAAAGAATGCAGGTAATGATGGCAGAGGGACAATAAACACACATTAGTGCTGGCGAGCGTGTGAGCGTGTGTGTGTGTGTGTGCGTTCGTGTGTGTGCGTGTCTGTGTGTGTGTTTTTAACAACTACTCTTACAAAGTAAGATGTACAACCAACCAGTTGTTTTTCTTAACACTTTTGGGATCAACATTTCAGAAAACAGAAAGAGAGAGAGAGAAAGTCCACACTCTTTCTTCTGATTCAATTCCACTCCTTGAAATCAGTTTATCCCAGTTTATCAGTTATACCTACTTCGTGCTAATCTACCTTTAATATCTGTGCCGCTCACTTCTAATACTTCGTGTACTTGACATACATATATACATATATCCGACCGCAGATTAACGGATCATGCGGGGCTTAGTAACACCGTCACACGAATTTTAAAAGGAAAAATTATCTTTCAGCTTTTCTCGTCATTTTCTGAAATTAAAAAAAGAGTCATTTGATAGTTTTCTGCTCGGTGTGTCTCGTTTGAGGAACTCTCCTTCCTTCAGTGTGAGCACTGATGGGGAGTGACACTCACCTGGGGACAGGGTGAGATAAGGGAGATTACACCCGACATTTGCATAGAATGCCTTCACAAACGTGATGATGCATGCGAGGTAACTGCGAGCCACACCTGTGGATGTTTCTGTCTGTGATGTACAGAGTGTTTGACTGCGTGAACCCTCGGTGAAGTCCTCGGGCCCCTGTCCATAAAATCCTGCACGTGGCCGTAAAACCTCTGCTCGTAAAGTGGTAACAATTCTGTATTTAAACCAGTTCCCATTCCCCACCACATCCGCGTTTTAATGCTGAAATAATAATAAAAAATATAAAGAATGGTTTGAAATGAGAGAAGAGGAAAGCTCGACGAACCCACAATGGTGCAGAAACTAAGCAGTTAAGTTCGTGTGTGTGTGATCATCGTCACCGCCACCAGAAATAGCCTCTACCCCATCATTTTATACCCATAAGTCATCATCTTATATACCAAGGTAACTGCATGTCTTGATGCAACATGAGTGATGACAAAAGGAAAGGGAAGAATAGCCCTATAATCGACGGGGTAAATCCGTGAAATCAAATCCTTGTCCGGTTGTGGTCGCAGTTGCTGTAGACCTGTGCACCAGACAGTACACCGTACATTTCCAACACCAGGGGGCAAGCAGTTAGCTAGACTGTTCATAGTCTATCATCACTTGACTATTGAGATGTTAGCCATCAAGCTATTGGCTTAGCAGGGTGCTGTGTGTATCGAGACCCTAGTAGGGCTAGCTGCAGTTTCTCAATGTTTACACGAGAAAACAATCTTGTGTTGACACTGATAAAAATCCTTTTCGCGAAATACTCATCGGCAAAATGTCTTTCTCCGAGGAGAAAAAAAAAACTCTAAAGAAAAAGTCTAGACTTTGGACCTCGGGCAAAGAAATTTTTCCAATAGCACCCGACCTCCATCGTCAAACATCCGGGCTCTGATGATCACAAATCTGTAATGGCAGCCAGGTCAGGGAAAGAGAGATAGAGACATGCTTCTGCTCCAATCTCTTGACCTTGTGTTCTATGAAGCTGTTCGTTATTCTGTAACCCCGAGAAGTCATGGACGCATCCTTCCTCTGTTAAATAAGCCAACCGAATGATTTGAGAATTTTGGCGATCACCTGTTCGAAGATATATACCAATGAACTCTCACAAGACTGCCTTTAGGATAGAAAGCTCAACCTGAGGTCCCAGACGAACCTGACAGAAGTGGACATCTTCGGAACGGTATTTGTTCTACACCTCTGTAGGTCAAAGTTCAACTGCCATTATTGAGCGAACTAGCATTAATGTGGACAACACTGTCTGTCTACGCATGTCCCTGATGGATGTAACACTGTTAGTGAGGGGAATGTACCAGGAACCGAGATTTCCACCACCCCGGGTGTCAGTGCGAAGCAGTAAAGCACGATGACAAAAAGATTGAACAAGGCATCAGGGTGGGTCTTGAGGCGATGTGTGCAGCGCCTTGCACCCCTTTGCACACCGACTATCGCTGTCTGTTATCAAAATTCCACTAAATCATCAGACAGGTCGTTTTATAAGCAAAGGCTTTTTACTTTGTAAGGCAAGCTCTTTCTGTCTCTCTACTCTCTGTCTCTCTCATCTCTCTCTCCCACACACACAATAAATGAAGGCTCACCATAGAATGAGAATGAGAATGAGAATGAGAATGAGAATCCTACATCTTTTCCTAGTTTTATCTCGACACCCAGGCTGTAGGATCGGTCAGCGAGTCCCCGTCAATCTCTGACTACATATACTTTTACCACAAATAGTCTCTTACGACTACCAGTTCCACAGTCTGTGACACTGCTATCAGAAACAGTTTCTTACAAATATTGTAGCAAGCATCACCATGTCTGTTAACAACAGGATGTACTCACTTTGCCAACATCTCTCTCCCTGGCCGATAAGATCCACTTTCAGATATCATGGCCGCTACTTCATCAAAAAGAATATTTCTTCTGGTCGGGACACTGTTATCAATGTTGACCATTCATACCCATCAAAGGCAACGGTACACGACTATCATTCTACACATCCTACTGCACTCACCCCGATCTCATATTTCCAATCCTGGGTGCTCCTACAATAAGTATCACTGCTGTACATTTGTTTGCACCTTTCATTCATTCACTTTGCTTTCTCGTGGTGTTGCATGCTTGCTGAGACTTATGTTTATTGTGTGGTTCACTGTTAGTTTGTTTGTATTCTTGTCTTCTTTTGTGTGCAGCGCACTGAGCTGGTATCCCTATAGAAAATGTCTTTTACATATCATTTCTTAGGTCTGTCTCCCTTGACACCTGTCTAGCTTTATTTCACGTTTGTTCATCCAGTACGTCTATGTAAGAATTGTCCCCGCCCTCAGTTTTAATCCAGTTAATTAATTAGGTAAATCGCTACAGGTCAGGTCAGGTCAGGGAAGACAACGGCATCAGTTCGCACGTGGAAGCAAGTGCCGCTTGTTGATCTTCCTGGTCGTCTTCACATCGACGCCCACCTCCACGTGCGCAACTACACCTGATGTTTGGGAACTTTCTGTTCTAGAAACAAAAAAATGCGGATGTGTACGGACATGAGACACTACCTGACAGTTTAGCTTGTCCGTGAACTTCTAGCAAATGTGGAAGGTCAATGGGGAGGGTGAGAGAAAATTTCAGATTACACTTATCATGAGGGGTTAGTCTTTTCTATGTGAAGGCCAGCTTCCGATTTTATCTGCAGTTTTCAAATGAGATACTATCTACCTTCACTTCATATTTGAAGGCAGCTATGAACGAGGTACTATGAACGAGGTACAAAATACATACCATACCCACAAATACTGTTCCGTGGGCAAAGACACTCAAGGATCCACGCAGCTGGCGAGGTTCAAAAGATTTGTAAAAGCAATGGCGACAAACACTGTAACTCGTGCTATTTGAAGACCATAATACAAGTCAAACAGGTCCCCACAAGTGACCTAATTACAGGTGTGGTAGAAAGTGAAGGCTGTGAACTTTACCTGCTTTCCCTAGGTTAGAGTCTACTCCTACCATCGGCCCCAGGATTAGCAGCGAGCGCCAGGTGTGCACAGAACTATATTGCGAATTTTGTACAAAAAATGATGGATTTGAAAAGCCGAACATTCATCTAAATATGGTGGCGAGGAACTTCTTTCTTTCTCTCTCACACACACACACAATTTTGAAAATCGAATACATGTTAAAGATCTCCAAGAGTGTCAACTTTCTTCTATCGATACCGACTTTCATAGAGAGCTGTCGTCTTAAACATCGTCGAAAGAAAAAAAATATAACAAAGCATCAATAAAAGTGAAAGCAAGCAGATAAAGAAAGAAAAAAAGAAGCGAGGAAAGAATGGAAGGAATGCTGAACAACGACTTGGACACGAGAGCAGGGGTGGCTGGTGGTGGGGGCAGTCAGCTGTTAAACAGCCACGTGCGACATCAACCGTTTTATCCCTTCATCGCCTTATCGCCCTAGGTGTCTCTCTCTCTTCACCTCGAGACCCACCTAATCAGCTCAGCTTCTGAACATTCTTTTCTCTTCTTACCACTCTACTCACTTGAACTTTGAGGGGAAAGTTGTCGCCGTGAGGTCGCAGCCCGGTGACAGACAACAATCACACACGAGGGCGGAACAGGTTGAAAATGTTATTTTGAGAGATGAACTCTTCGTCTTAAAAAATAAATTTAACAGTTCGACTGTAACGACTTTAGGGATTTGGCAGGTGCACAACAAAAGGGATGTTTTCCAGGACTTTAGGGTTCAGCGGAGGTAAGTAATGGGTGCTGGAGGAGAATCAACCAGTAATGTCTTACCCTCACGGCATGTTCAGCGAACCTCCGGGTGTGTGTCTGTGGGTGGAACAGTTTCCACACTTGCCATGTTGTGGTCGAAACAACTTGCTACGAAGGTTGCAAGTAAGAGATAGAGAGAAAGTGTGTGTGAAAGAGTGAAGCAAAATGACAAACAGATAAAAGGCTTCACACAAGACTGTTTATTTATGTTCTTGTGGTGTGTCAAAGGTCAGCGAAAGCAGATCCGTACAGAGAAGGCGATGGAGACGCCCCTTTGTAGTCTGATAAACATTACAGCTGAGGCCCTAACGGCTGGCTAAGAAAAGAGTATAAGCAACAAGAAGATAAATAAATAAACCGCCTACAACAGCCTTTGATAGACAAGGCCCAGCGCCACAGATCTCACCCACACTTGTGTACACGAGTTGGACTGTGTTCAATCCTTTCATTCACGACCAATGTCACCATAACTCAGGAGTCTTGTGGTCGTGTCAATCGACTGTAAAAGCTGTTCCATCTGGATTCCAACAGCCCTGGGTTCCACAGGAACCAAAGTTCATTAGCCTTACCTTTTGGGCTTAATTACATCCCTACCTTCTGTCACTACATTCAATATGCGATTTATTCTTTCGAGGTTCAAAAAGTTATTTTTCAGACAGTATTTAGAGAGAAAGAAGCAGGCAGCTCAGAAAAAGTAGGCAATTAAGTGTCTATCGATATGTATATCACCCTCTCAGCAACATACACAGAAAGAGAGAGTGTGGCAGACGACAGGACGAATGGAGCGTTGAACTCACCCTCCTTGAGAAGTCCATTTCAGCATCGTCTGCTGCTTGGGTACTGCGTCCTCTCTGGTGCTCTACCACCCTTTTTTTTTTTTGGATGGGGGTCAACGGGTCAAGAGGTCAATCGTCAGGGCACGTTCACGCTTCGGCGACAGCGGTGTAATCCGTCACACTGCGACACGCGCGCACGTTGGGAGATCGCGATGCGTTCGTCGAGGGATGACTATGACGTGACTGTGCGCATGATACGCCCACCTTCCTCACGGGCACTCCCGGGAAGGTGAGGCTTCCTGTGTGGGATTATCTCTCTAACCCTAACCACAGACAGGCCGCCCACTCAACCCTGTATCAATCCATCATGACTTATTACCGACGAAAACGAAAGTGCTCGATCGAAAGGTGTGAGCTCTTTTGAGGGGAGTGCACTCGCACAGACACGATACACTTCAGCTCTGGGAGGAAAGGGCTTTGATGAAGAGCTGTCCAACTTTTGGAAAGTGTCCGATTGTCTGGAGACGACAGCGACCTCACGATGCTACAATCACGTGACGACGACAGGGCGGCGTCTGGCACCGCGGTCGAAGATATCGGAGGAGACTGTAGGCGCAGGGGTGAGGACCACCCGGGTTTCTCATCGTCTGTCCGCTTGTCCAGCTCTTGGAAACGTGCAGGCAATATATATCACAACCTGCAGGACGAACTCATGACACAGACCATCAGCTGCCAGGACAACCTTCTCTCAGCCAGCCATGCGGAAAGTGTCCCCCATTCCTCCTTTCTCTTTGTTTCTCCACTCGAAGACCTCAAACGAGTCCAAGCCTGCTTTTCGCTGGAGTAGAACACCACCAAGTCTGTTGGAGAGGGAAGACGGATCTTCAGGTCAGGGGGGACATGTTCGTCAAGGTTTGGACCCTCAGTGGCTGGCAGACACCGCGAGGGTCTCTCTCTCACACACACGGAGCCCGGTGAAGGGGAAGAACCTGTTTCCACGTGCCGACTACACTTGTAAGTGCCTGTGTACTCGTGTCTCCAACAAGCGATTAAATATCAAATGGGGGATATACAATGATAGTGACAGCTCCTGGAGAACTTAGATAGCACACTCTCCCCCTCCAGCGTGCAATTGGGACACCGGGTAACCGGGTACCTTCTCTCTATCCCCTCCGTCCGTTTCAGGTAGCTACAAATTTTGACCTCTACCTTCGAAACCTTTTCATGCACACGGCACTTGAAGGTATTTTCCCCGAAAATTGTTTTATGGATGTTTGTTCTTCATATAATGTTTCTAACCTTGGCCTACTTGCACTCTTCCTTATCCGGCGCTTATGTTTATGCACATGAACACCCACCCACCTAAACACCTACCCACCCAAATACACACACCCGAACGTATTTACCCCTTTAACCACCCAACCTCTATGTCATTCTGAAGTAGTGAGATACACTTTTCTTGTCACCTTTCAGTCTTCTTACTACTCGCACCATTCCCTTTCAAAGACTAACAAAAAAATTATCATGGAGGATATTGAAAACGAGAGGCGGGTGCGGCGCACACATTCCAGTCTTTACAAAGGCAGCCCACCCATCCCCCCTTTGCTGGAGAAGGGAAACTAAGGAATGCGATATGACAGCATAGCCTGCTAGGCCGGGGCGCTATGTTTGTAGGTAAGATATACACTACAGGTGTCATCACGTGTCCTAAAAAGTCTCAGGACAACACGTGACTAGAATGAAGAGAGGGGTGTGGCCATGGTGGTGCTATCTTGTTGTCCGCCGCACACAAGTCACCTGTCAGGAGCTGTCCTCGTGTTTGTAGCTCTTCTTGACAGTGAGACACATATGACCTCTCTCATGACTTTTTTATTTATTGTGTGACGGTAAAAATGCATCTTGCATTCCTCGCTCTTAGCTCCGCCCAGTCACTCGTGGTGGTGACTTCTGTTGTCTCTTAGCTACAGATAAATCTCACTCATCCCTTGACCGACACTTGTCGCTGGGAGGATCTCATGGATACCTGAGGCTGCTGACAGGTCCGCCACTTGTCTATTGTGGGTGATAGTCAGGTCCTGTACAGGAGGCCAGTCCAGTCTTTGATGTTTGTAAGTCAGTTCTTTCTCTGGTCACCGCGACATCGACTACCCTCCGAGGTGCCTTGAAGGACAGGGTGTCGTGCCGAGTCACGTGACCAAAGTAAACCAGCTTACGTCAGTTGACTATTGCAAGTAGAGGTTCCTGTGAGTATGGAATCTTGTTTCGTACAAAGTCGTTGGTTCCATGTTCTCTGTACGAGATCCGAAGCAGCCTCCTCAGGCACTTGTTCTAGAATGCTTGGATTAAACTTTCCGTTTTTGTTCAGGGCTACTACACTCATTGAGCCATTGTACAGCTTCGACGATGACTTGAACGAGGTCTTCTTCGATGTTAAATTTCATGCCATAGCCATTCGTGCCGGACTCTGTCAAATGCCTTTTTAAAGTCAACGAGGTTGGGGTAGAGGTCCCACTGATGCTGAAGATGGTTTTCTGCAAGAATGTGACAGTTGAAGATCTGCTCAACTGTGCTTCTGCCTGGTCTCAACCTAGTCTGTTCTTCAGTGGTGGCTCTGATGCGGTTCTGTATGACCTTCAGCATGACTGCTTTGGTGGCTGATGAGGCTTATTCTATAGTTCTGGCACTGTTTGCTGTTTCCTTTCTTGGGAAGGGTTATGACTAGTGACTGCATCCATTCTCTTGGTCATTCCTTGCGTTCCCAGACCTTTTGGCCCAGGACAGTCAGGGCCTTTGTAGTTTCCTTCCCATCATGCTTGAGCAGCTCAGCACATCATCAACGCCTGGAGACTTTGCTCCTTCAGACTATGTACAGCTCTTTCGACCTCTTCCCGTAGGACTATAGGTCTGCAGGTTCACTGTCTCTAGTCTGGTTGTTTTTAAAGATGTTGGCGCTAATCTTCAGCCGCAAGTGGTACAGGATTTTGCAGTATTCAGTCTATCGACTGAGTACAGCATTGCTTTCTGTGAGAAGGTGGCCATTGCTGTTTTCGATGACTGAGGACTTGTGTTGGTAGACCTTCTTGGTATCGTGTCGTGCCATTCCATCCTCTATGTCCCGGCATTGGCTCTCTGGCTATTACTATACACTATCCTGGCTATTACTATACACTATGACCCTGCCTGCTTCTGTAAACACTGTGATATGCAGCGCTTTACAGTTTGTTGTAGTTTTGCTTAGACTGTCATGGTGGCTTCTCATTCACAGTAACATGCGGGGTGTCACACCTGTCAGTGTCTGCCTATCCATCTACTTATTTTCTGGGAGGGGAAGGAGTGTTAATGTGTGTGTGTTCAAGTTTTTGACATAATTTATGAAACGTTTTTCTAAGCTTACATGTTCCACTTTACAGCTGAGCGCTGTTCCGGAAACAGTCTAGGCGCATGCGCTTAGTTTAACGGATTAGTTTTTTTTTCACGACCTTTCAAGTTTGTTTATTTTCTAAACTACGGCCGCTTGTGCGCAGCTAAGTGTAACAGTAGCAGCCTTTCACTGGTGGAACTAGAATGTTAGGACTGAGTCGTGTTACCAGAGAAGCTCGGTGTCAGAGGCCGCTTCGCGGAAATGTGGAGGCTCAAGGGCGGGGGTAGGGAGGGGTAGGAGTGGTGAGACAACAGAGGGAGGGGAGCAGTTACATCAGTGTAGCATGTTCTAGCCTTGCCCATGATGTCTGAGACCTGCTGACCGAGTAAACGCAGGAATGCGAGCAGTGATGTACTTTGTGATGTCTGGTACATACAAAGATGAGTGAAAGGCGTGCACCATCTTGTGTGTCTGTGTGTGTGTGTGTGAGATGGGGAGAGAGTGAGCGAGCGAGAGAGAGAGAGAAAGAAATATAAGAAAAACATGAGACATTAACTGGCGTGTGTGTGTTTGTGTCTGTGTGTAAGAGGAACGAGGACCGTGAGAGACATTGCCACCTATAGTTGACAACATCAAAGATGCCACGTCATCACAGCCAGTCACCTGCTAGTTTCCCCCCACGTGCATGTAGCTGTGTGTGGGACTTGTCTTCATGTTAGTCTCGAACATCGCATGAGATGAAAGGCACGAGTCTTGCCCGTTCTCTGTTTACAGATGCACACACAACACAAAAACAAGCTGTAATTCTTCTTTTGCACCCCGTAATAAAGCAGCTCCCCCTGGCGACAGGTATTCGAGTTACGAATGAGTGCGTCACCTGTGGTTCACTGTGCTTAGCTAAGTTACACCTGGACAGGGAGCACGGCCAAGTCATGGAAAGTCTTGTGGATCTTCTACCAGCCATTAGCAGCGAAACACACTCTTCCACTCCTACAGCTACTTGGATGTCTATACAACTGTCTACACCATAGACATGAGAGAGTGGACTACATGCACATACAACAATCGACTATATCTATCTATATACTCTCGCCAACAGATCCCTCCCTCTCTGCATACCTGTCTATCTCACCTTTCACACTCATCAATCTTATTGTTGCTTATTGCAATGATTTTCCCCCGAACACGACAAATAAAGCGTTTGTTAAAAAAAAAAAAAAAAAAAAAAAGTAAGCATGAAATGAGTGAAAAACGAGGAAACAAATCGCGACCGAGAGTTGTCAGTTTGTCGAGCATTGTGGGAAAAGTGAAGACGTGTGTCGTGTGGACAGAACCGTTCCTGTGCTGCTTACTCTGGGCCGAGAGTCAAGAGGATGTGTGAGGTGAGTGGTTGACTCTGACCACTGACCCCCCAGACGGAGGAACGAGCGAGCAAAGGCTGCGCCCTGTAGGATCCCCACTGGCGCTCGCCTCCCGTAATTCCTGGCAAACACCTACATTTCATCTGTGTGCCTGACCTCTCAACTCTCACCCCCACACCCACCGGCATGGGCAGAACTCAAGGCAACTGCAGTCGAACAACACACCTCGTCCCCGATCCCCACATAACTAATTTCTTTTTTAACTAATTTTTCCTTCACGAACATTGTCAACTTTGTACAACTGTGCAAAGATTTTTTTCTGTTAGATTACCTGTTAAGGGTCTGCAATAACATGGAAAATGTTAGAAAGTACCAGAAGCGCCTGCCGTGATATGCTAATACAAGCTACTGCCATCACGTGACACAGCGCGTGCTATGGCATGGAAAATACTAGAGGCACCTCAATCCTTTAACTTGGACAGACAGAAACACCTGTATGACATGTCGAGCATAATGTTTAGCAAAAGAGCAGAAAATACCACAAAAATGTACGAAAATCCGTGGGCAAAACATTCCTGGGAATCAGCGATAAAACTTAAAAACATACTGCATCACCTGCCATGTCCATATGCAGCACACGCACACTTACTTACACATAGATGCAAAAGGAGAGCGAAAACAATGGTGGCATACCTGTGACTCCAGCAGATGCTGATATCAACCGTGTGTTCAACAAACAACACGCCTGCCGCTCGAGTGACACAAGACAACACATGACCCCTTGTACCCACCTGTTGCACAGCGCTGCGCGTCAACGCACGGCTGCTGCATGGCCTGCGACTGTCGCACCCTGCTGCATTGTCGCACACCCCTGCATCTCCCTCTACCTGCTGTTGTGATGGCGAGCAACACTGGTATTGTCAGGTCGATAAATCGTTTTGTATCATCTATAACCAGGCCGGAGTCTGAAATGTCCACGCAGCACTGAAACGCACAGTAAAGGGGAAGGAACCACGTGATCTTTTCACTCAAGGTGACACAGGAGTTGTCTCACTCTGTTGGTCAGTTGAGACCCTCGTCCAGTGTTGCAGCAGCAGCGCCGTCTATCTTGGATGGCTCACCCAGCTGTGCTTCGATACTCAGTCGTATATCATGGTATCCATAAAATCCAGATGCTGCGAGTATCCTTACTGAGTTTATTATTGTGAAGTTCGATTCTATCAAACTGTCAGCACAATCGGCCGACAAGAGATGACGGTCAAAGCTATAAAAGAATGACTTCTGCCTCAACAGCTGTCGACTTCGCACAGAAACAAATGTTCACAACAGGATGCTCGTTCCTCTGACTACACGACACGTTCGTCCCCCTACTTCCGGGCTGGGGTCGGGGTGTGGCGACAATCATCACCGTTTACCTAGCAATCAGCCATAATTAGTGGTAGTCGAGGGTATGGGGGGACTGTAGCTGCTGTCTACCGGGAAGTAGGTCAATCCTTTCCTTGTCTGCATTTCGTGCTTGAGTGAGGTTTAGCTATTTAGCTACAGTGGTATCTATATCCCGTCTTGTCACTTGAAAATAAACCAACAAACATTCTGCGGGGTATGAATAGTTCTTTGTGCATCGCATTAACCCTGGATACTGATATCACAAAACAAGCTTGTGCAGTTTCTAGCTCAGCCCAAGCATAACTTAATGGTGAATAAATGATTTTCGTGAAAAGTTTTAAAAAAAGTGGTGCCACGATTCGTGTCCTAAGGAATTTCCATGTCAATCAGACCACAGGTGACAAGTCACAGTGTAGACAAAATGAATGAGGCTGTGATGACATACACCTTGCGGTAACTTCTGTTAGGAGCTGGCGAGGGTAGGATAGAAGGAGTTGTGTTAAAGATGATTGAAATGCTAATTTCATGATGCTAGAGGGAGAGAAATAAAGTATTTTCTTATGCAGATAGTACACAACATGCATGGACAAACACACAGCAAAACTAAGCCGCCTTGCTACGGAAACATTCCTCTGATGAAATAGTAAACTTAATATTGCATTGTCTTTTAAACAAATGCAGATCTCCTTTATTTAAAAGAGTTTGGCAATGTGTGTACGTGAGAGAGAGAGAAGGGAAACGAACGAGTCACGTGATGTATTTTCATAAAACGCTGTATCCCCCTTGCTGAACATGAACAGTCCAGTTAGGGAGGGGACATCGGGAGTTCGTGTCTCCCTGTTTCGAACATTAACCCCGAACATTAATAAGCTTCACTCACATAAAGTGACACATCGAAAGCTAACAATTAAATCACAGGTGAAAAGGTTAGTGGCAGAAACCTACCCGGGAAAAGTCGGATACAAGCAGTAACTATTCAAGAGATTCAGTCCCCCATCGTGCCACCCATCCATGTAGAAACTTAACAAAGTTCCAGAATACGAAAAAGTCACATGTCCACAGATTAGTTTACAACACAAACACAGGCAGGTATAAGCCCATGTAAAGCCTACAGAGTAGCTCGAGCAGGTCCACAGTATAATCCGATCATATTCTTCTGTCTCCCTTCTACGTCATTCCACAGTTACTAATACTATATGCATATATACTAGAGTCTATATGCATAGGTATATAGTGTGTGTCCACCCAAACTCATACCTTCGTGATGTGTTTCCGTCTGCAGGTCAGTGCGTGGACTACGTGGCTGCATGGAAGATAGTCTCGTGGTGAAAGAACTGTTTCCCTGGTGCCGCTAGGTGACAGATTCCTGCACGGTTCCTGATCCCACGGCCAGGCCTCGGCCTCACATCTCCCTCTCACAGTAGAGCGCTAGGGCACGTCTGAGGAGGGCATGAGCTCATCACATTACTGAAGTGTCACTGAGGCAGTTGTTCTTGCACATAAGCACGCACGCACACAGAAGCACGCACACGCGCACACACACAGAAGCACGTACACGCACGCACATTCATGTCCACATGCACCTACCACAACAACCACGCATTCACGCACACACACGCACAGCCATACATCAAAGAAGGCCTGACAAGGGTGGGTGGGGTTGTGGTGTACCCGGGCCCTCGGCTTTGAAGAGTGCCTGGACTTTTTCTGTGGATCGGAGTACTACAACTTTGATCATTTAGCGTTATTTTTCCTCATTTGCTAACCACTCAGGTGTAAACAACTCTCTAAGTAGTGATGTAGATCCTACTGGACTTGTCCTAATGTTCTCAGTCTATATTGCGTTACGGAATGAAATGTAGATATTGACAACCGAATTGTAAGCATATTGTTATATACTAGGAAATAATTTACGATAATTTACAAGAGGCCCGGAGATGTCAGCTGGGCCTAGTGCTGACTCTTGGCGTCCGTCTATCATAAAAGTGCTATAAATCACACAATCACACAATCATACAGGTACACATTACAGAAAAGTGTGTGCTTCCCTCGCCACTCCCACAGTACATGCCCACTCTCACTGACCTCACACAGGGCATGCCCACTCTCTCCTACGTACACTAACCCCTCCATTCATCCCTCCCAGTGTGGCTCCATCCTCCCTGTTGCTATGCACCACCTGTTCTAACCCGGCCTCCTGTCAGGCTGTCGGCTACTGACCATCAAACAAGTGCGAGTGTGGACAGCACGAAGCGTGGACCCTCCAGCTCACCTCCGCTATCTCTATGGCCCTCCACAACTTTCGTTTACCATGCGCCAGCTGTGCTCACGTCTGGCCATGCACTCAGAAAACATTGTCTAATCAGCTATCATTTTTATTTGTCGTGGTGGTCAAGTTAAAACTGTCACCACTACAAGTGGTTTACAGACACATTACACACAAAACTTAAAAAAAACTGGAAAATAACTTTATACAGATAACAACGAATGTTATCCATCGAGACAGTCAGCTTGTAAACATTAACCTACATACAAGTCGACACTTTGCAACCGTTCCAACATTTAAACAGGATTGATATGTCTTTGATACCCTGGCAGAGATCGTGTGTATCTGCCTTTCCATTCACCATGAATGTGACAACTGTATTATTCTGACAGGCAACCTAACGAATGGTCCGGTCAGAACCTAGTGACGCACACCTTCTCCTTCATTCACCTGAGCATTCATCCACCCCTCCCCTGGAGTTTGGGTGTGTCGCACATGCAGCAGATAACATACACGAAACGATATGGGTTTGAATCGAAGCTTACCGGCAAGGTCTGACTGGGCGTAAATATAGCTGGGCAAGGGTGTGGTAGGGACGGCGCACACACCATAATAGGAAATATTTGAAATCATTGAACACCTTTCCAACTACTTGTTGTTTTCCATCGACTTACCCTTTATATCAAAACGCTTTCGGCTGATTTCTTGTCTTCAGGCACTTTTCATTTCCGACAAATCTTTAGAGACCTGGAACTGTTAAACTAGTGTTTGGAGAGAAGCAGTTCCAAGACTCAGGTCTGATCAATTCTGACAGCCACCATCCGACAGTTCGCGGTCTACGAGCCCCGGACATCACGGAAAGGCGTGGCCACGACTTTTGCTGGCTAATGTAAGTCTTACAGGGTGAGCCCTGGTGTCACTATCTTCGCATATTATATTCATCATAATAATATAATGATGTAAGTCGACAGCATAAACACCTACATGTAATAAATATTCCGTTGGAGAAAGTAAACAACTAGACCCACACCCTACAGCATCGTTATTAGGTGCAACGACCCTACAAACATGACACAAATATGTCTCCGTATGTCATTACTGCCCGTCTTATGTTCTTGATACATATTGACGACAGCTCGCAAATAATTTACTTACGTGCTTTGTGTGACTGTCAGACGAACAGTTTCAACAGCAGTGAGCCAACACACACACCTGCTCACCTGTGTCAGGTACCAGTCTTGCGTTCCGCAACGCGAGCGCCCGCTTGAGCTCAGGCACGTTTGGCTCCGGTATGGCCTGCCTGTCACGGGCGCCCGTGACCCTGGAGGTAGCACGTCACGTGTGCCAAGATGGCTGCCATGGTTCATGGTTGTAAGAGTTGAGCTTGCAGACGACACTTCACTTAATTAACAATTAAAACAGACAATCAGAAAAATATCATTTTATTTATTGACATTTCATTAACAGTTTGAATTACTGTATGACTCTGTTGTTTTAAGGCACTTCATTTGATAAAATAAAATTTCAGAATGTCTAATGAGCTTCTAGAAAATATATGTGTCTATGTAATTCATTAATTATTGATGCCATCTGTCGGAACTGAATCATTCCTCAATGCGTCAGGTTATAGGGCTCCTACTTTTATCTGACACTTTGGCTGCTCGAGCTTTCACAGCACAATATTTTCTGCTCGAAGTCTATCTGCCATAATTTGCATGTACTTGGTTTTAATATTGGTAATAGTTCGTCAGATATTTTTAAAAAGTCTCCCAAACTGACCTAAACACAGCAGAAAGTAAAATACAAGAAAACTGAAGACATTCAAATGACAAAAGAGACACAGTAAGAATAATGAGAACAACAACAAAATTTTAAGAAAAAGAAATGGAAAATTGGAAATAACCAATGGACGCATCGTGGTTTCACAGTCTCACTGGAGAAAGTGAGCACCCGCGGGCGCCTGTGCTGCGGAACGTAGAGCGACCACGTCACGTGACATATCATGTGACTTACTGGCAAACATGGTAGCGCTCATTCCGTAATCAAACGCGTGCAGAAAGAATTTCGCTTGTAATCATGGCACAGTGGATGCCGTCGGCCATCTCTGAAATAGATGAAATATTTGACGATAGTGTAGAAGAAAATGCGATCGCGCAAAGAGAGTGGGAAAGAGCTGAAGGCGATATAAAGAAGGTATTTATACCCTGTCCTGCCATAGAAGTGATGCTTTGTTTCAGCTTGATGTCCATGAACACTGCAGTGAGCATTTTACTCGTGTATTATTTTTGGAGATGTCCAGTTGTGTAGATTTAATAATTTTTTCCAGATGTGTTTAAGACTGGCATTTTGTTCTTTTTCAGACTGGGTATAGACTTGGTGTCAGTGCAGGAGAGGAGGAAACATTGCAGCAAGGATTTGATGCAGGCTACAAGGACACTTCTCCTTTGGCATTTGCAGTAGGCCAGATGCTTGGCCGAATTAGGTGGATAATTGTTTTTTTCTTTTTCTATCGCTTCTATCAACTCTTCTATGTTTACACTACAATTTTCTTCTTAAGCCTACCTAAGATGTCACAGCATTTTAAAAATTAGTGGGTGAGAGGGAAAAAGTAAAATATTAAATTCAGTAATAAGAATAAAGATTCACTTTACTCAGTTTCTATGATCTTATGTCAAAGTAGCTATGCTTATAAGCTCAGGAAGTAAACTCACGCAGATTGACGCAGAAACAGTTTTGAAGAGACTGGAGTCTTAAAGACCAACCTGAATGGTTTGCATTTTTTTTTACATCATTAGATATAGGCGATATAAAACTAACCTGTAAAATCCAGCCTCCAAAATTCTTATTTTAATTAATTATGCACTACGATTCACACCTGTGATCAACCAGTGCTGATAACAGTGTACTACGTCATGCTAGTGCACCATTGACAACCACCAGCACCAGCAGTCAACACTATTTGGTTACTTTGGAGGAAAGTTAGATAAAATCTTGAAAGTAGGAAGAAGATGGAGAGCAGGAAGGCACCATCAATTATTGTTTATGATGCATAGCTTAATGGGTATAAGATGAATAGCATTAACACCATAGGAGCAATAAAAGATGATACAGAAAAATGGCAGAGACATATTTGTGTCTTCAGTTAGACTGGATCTTCATTCTAAATTAAAAAAAAAATTTAGTTAAAGGTGATCCTGTTCATAAAGTGAAAAAATTATGTTGTTATGTGCTAGTTGGGATTAATAATTCATTTTCTTGAGTAGTGATAACAACAGTTCTCATAAAATGATATAACATTCAGGTAGCCAAATCTGATTTCATACCTACTTTCATACTTTACATAACTGCCTCAAAAAAACTACACCTCTGGAATGTGCTAATTTACATAATGCCTGCAGCAAATCATAATTTTCTACCAGGTATGGAGGAAAAACTGTTATAAATGCTGTATTATCCTCAGGATAGCTGGAACAGCTTACCAGATATATCGAACACAGTCCTGACTAAAACAGTTAGTTCACAACCATTCTAGCTTGTATTCTTTTTGACATGATGTCAGCATTATTATATAACTATTTAAGTTACTATAATTTGCATACCAGCAGTGAAAGGGATGACAGATGAAAGCAAAAGAGCTAATTTGTATGTTTGGCCTTATGGCAGGTTGGTATGCCAGTGTCTGTGGTACTTTGTTTAAATGTCCAGAGGCTAAGGTAGGGTCAGTGTGTGAATGTTCCAGTTCAGGTATGTTATTTGTTGACAGCAGTGGAGTGGACTTAAGCTTTAACAGGCAATAGAAGTCTGGTTTCATATGCTGTTAGGATGACCTCATCTCTTACAGTTTCATGTTGCCACCAGTTTAAGATTACACTCAAAGTTTCACAGGTTAGGTTTTAGAGAATCAATATTTTAGAATTGTGACCTAAAGTTGTTTGTTTCAGCGCTACGAAAAATGTTCATCACATTCTCACCCCACAAAGGGAAACAACTCAGGTATCAGAGGAGAAGATGGCAGCACTTTCCTCCCTTGAGCAGGACTGCACAATCCTTTTGCGAACGTTAATTCAAAGGCAGCAAGAACACAGCGCGAAGTTTGCTGCTGCGAGCGGTGAAAATTGTGCATTGAATTCTTGTGCGCCTGAAGCACAGAGACAGCAGCGGCCAGGCGGTGAGTTAACCGCGGCCAGCGACGAAAGGGAACTAACTCAGATGTTCAGGTCTTGTAGCCTTCAAGACTGGTCTCCCATAGACGATCCCGTTTTGCAACAGATGTCTCAAGAAATTCTGGCAAGGTGTGAATTATTGTGTACGAATTAATTATAAAATAACAAATGTAAAAAAAAGGATTCTCGTTTTCTTGATTATTTGGTGTGGTAGTCATTTGGTTACAAACAAGTTGTATTTATGCACTTTTGTAATATTTTTAAACTACTTGCCCTGCGTGACTTGCTTTTCAACTAATCTATCGCTGCACGCTGGCATATCACACTCTACCATCGTGTGTGTGGAAAGAGCACAGACCTAAGAAGATCAGCTGAAGGCACATGTAAATAATGCCGCTAAATTGATTTCGACCATTGCAGTATTTATCCTGGGTCTGAAGACGGTGCGGTTCTCTAGGGAGGTCGATAAAACGAGTTACCAGCCGGCATTTTCCGATTTTACTCAAATTCAGTCACAGGACGCTTCCACGATAATTGCTTCAAGAGAGCAAGCTTTCAACCAAGCTTTAGTCTCTTACCACCTCCCTGCATAAAATGTAGCTTTCTGAGTTATGAAACCCTTATTACTGCAGATTTAAATCCAGCGTGTTCATGAACTGTATTGTGAGAATGTCACTTAATTAAGAAAATAGCTATGTACCAATGGGACCGACCCCAAGAAGACACTAAAATCATAAAAAAGTAAATAACACACCGGAAACTACCATCTGTAAATCAAAAGAGAATTGATTTCTTGTGCGTGGACAGTTGCACGCACTTACATTTGTACCCCAGACTTCATTTCATTTTTACAGATGAGATAGATTATTCAGGTCGAAAGTTCCTGCTTCCC
>NC_037594.1:33548136-33626605 GCF_003073045.1 Pomacea canaliculata | reverse complement strand
AAAGAGATTTTCTGCGGCGTGTCTGCTTTCTCCTTTGTACAGAATCTTTGAAGCTATAAACCATTCATCAAACGTACGAATGGCACTTTCTTTTTCAGAGATGTCAGGATTACGTGTCAATTGAGCACGTGAATACGAACAGCGAACGACAAACAAAATAAAACTGAAAAAAATTTAAAAGTGAGTCAATCTTAACGTAATAGCGCAGAAGATAAAACGAACTTAAATAGCTACAAGGAACGATTTTGTCACTATATGTAATCAGGCTGACGACACGAGTAAGGATCTGAGGTATTTGTGCTAATCACGCAGTAAATTCACACGCCACACCACGCGTACGAGCCCAGAGTGCACGCACCACCAACACATCTAGGCTCGTCGAACACGCGACACAACGACCCACACACGCACACACCGCGCATCGCACTCACATAATCACGACACAACATTCATGACAGCCTGACTCATTCGATAGCCGATCTGAAGAAAGAACTCATTTTGAGGATCGAACCTAAATCTGTCTGAAGTGAGAGGGCAGGTAACATACTTCCCCACCCCTTCCTTGCATCCTTACCCACCACCCCGCTCGGGAGCAGCGTGCGCTGCCATTCGGTATGCGCAAAAATATCAAGTTGCAGCAAACAGGTGTGTTGCGTGAATTTAAAGAGAGCTTCATTTGAAGTAGGATTTTCATGTTGACTTCCATATAGTTGTTCCTCTGGCCGACACGTGCCGAACTCGTATGAGCTACTAGATAGCGAGTTGATGTAGATGAGATGATATGATGATGGATGATGATGATAGAGAGAGGAGGAGGGGATAGGGGAGGGGGAGATACCCCCACGTACTCAATACCAACGGAGGGATCAAATGGAGCAAGGGGATGATATCGACTGCTTTTTCTCTCGGTTCGGTCGTCAGCCTCTAACCACTCAGTCCTCCACTTTCTCTCATGGAAAGGAATAGAAAAGAGAAGCTGGAAGAGGGGAAATGTATGGTTTAAGGTTGAGCTGAGTAAACAGACGCATGCCAACCACAACAAAAAGAAGAACAAAAAACAGACGCAGACTCTGCATGTCTGTCTTGCTCTTTCCTGAGTCACGTGATCTTCTGATCTCAGGAAGCTGAGAGGGATATCTTTTGCGTAATTGATATGTGCATTTATCAACTGATTAATTCTGACTTTGTAGGTCTGAAAATGAGCTGGAGATCAGTTCCATCTTAATTCTGTGAAATAGCTGCTGCTCTATGCATTTGACATATTTTTTTTCTACCTATTGTTAATTGATTAAGTGCCCTTGGGCATTCATGCAGTAGAAGGTTAAATCCGTTAATGGTTAAATCCATGATTTGGGGCAAAACTTGAAGAACAAAAACAAAAACAAACGAAACAAACAACAAACAAAAACAATCAAACAAAAACAAAACAAAAAAAACATTGTAAAGTCAACATATTTTTCAGGTAAGGGATCTACATCGTGTGGAGGCTTCAACGGTCAGAGTGTCTCAGCTCCGCGGAGATGTACGACCCCGACACGCGCCAGTGGACGTTGCTCAATCCTATGCGCAACCGTCGGTCGGGTATCGGCGTCATCGCCTACCACGGGTGTATCTACGCGCTGGGCGGCTTCAACGGCATCACACGCATGAACACGGGGAACGCTACTGCCCCCAGACCCGCCAGTGGACCCTATCCCGAGATGTACAGTCCACGGAGCAACTTCGCTACGGAGGTATACCCTGTGGAATACGTTTATGTGTTTCGTTGTTATATGTTTATGTGTTGTGTGGGTAGATTATCTCTCCGTTTTTCTCTTTTAATGCATCCATATTACGTGTCATGTGCATCAGTCAGTGTGTGGGTGTGTCACAGCGAGCGAGAGATGCATGAAGGTAGAAACAGATAAACATAAAGAAAGGCAGCAGTCAGATCTTCAGAGGACCGCCACTGAATGGCCTCTGTCATCTCAAAACACAATTTTGATGTGGACTGTTGAAAGAGTTCATGGCAATGGCTTTTAGACACTTAAGCTGCTCTGCCTTTTTTTTTGCTCATCAATACTGTATTCTTTGCTCGCTTTCACACCGTCTTAGTTGTGTGGGCTTCTTCTCTGACAGTGTATCTGAATTTAAATCTCTTGGTGAATTTTTTTAAAAAGAGAGTGTTGCTGTTTTTTTTTTCAGTTCTAATTTGCATTTGAGTGTCACCATTTGACTCATGAGATTCGTGCCAGATGTCAGTGGTGGTAGCAGTTGCTTATTATTTTCTTCTATTATTATTACATACAAAAAGATCATCGATGACATGCTGTTCGCTATTGGAGGATTCAACGGAGTGACAACGATCTTCAACGTCGAGTGTTACGACATCAACGCCGATGAATGGTGAGTGCACTCATGCACACGCATGCAGGCATACACAAAGTCTGACACAGAAGTTTTTCAATGCATTGAGAGCTACAGTCAAATGGTCTTTCAAAAGGTACATGTACTCTGTTTGTTATGTTTTTGTCTCATGACGTACCACGCACATTTCGCACACTTTAAGTGAATAGCTTTTATGTTCACGACGCAGTTGTATTCAATTTTCTGAAACAAAAAGGTAGACAACGCCTCACTGTATCACAGGTGCATCAAACTTTGCGGAAAACGCTTCGCTTCAGTGAACGTGCCATTACGTTGATTCGGTCATCAGCCAAAGTGAAGAAAGGTCGGGCAGTTCAAGACGAACAGCAATTTGCAGCTCGCCCGAACAGTGTAATTGTCGAGTCCATGATGTGTCCTTGTGGGACCTCATCTGTCATGCGGTGCAGTGAAGTCAAAGGAGTCTGGATAGCTGTAGTTTTTCTGCTCATTATTAAAGCCCGGTCCTCCCTCTATTTTACTGCACTAGGTCGCTCATTAGAAAAGATTAAAAAAGAAGTGAGATTTTGCGGGCTCGTAATTGTTGAAAGCAGCGTTAGCGAGAGAAGATCCACTTGCCATCAGATTCTAGAGACTCCACTTTAAGGCATTCATGTCGACCCTACAATGAAGAAGAAAAGTCAATTCGTTAGCTGGTATTAAACCTCAGACATCCGTTCACCCAGCTCCCATTGATGTTAGAAGCTTTTGGGGTCCGATAAACATTTCGGTCAGCTTTCTACTCTTCCCGTGGGGCTGAAGCAGACATTAGGATGTGCCCGAACCGTTGATGCGGTGTTCATGGCAGAGGACCTCCAGGAGACTGGCATGGCCGCCATGTAACGGAACCGTTGTAAGCCCAAGGGTGGCACCATGTCATGTCTTGTCATGAGCAGATACAAGTAAACATGCGCCTGCATTCATGCCATATGCGAGAAGAAGTGAAATTAAAGAGCAAGAGCAGAGCAAATGTACTAATGAAAAAACAGAACAAAATGAAAAAACAGAACAAAATGAGAAAACAGAACAAAATGAGAAAACAAATAATTGTAAAATAAAACAAGCCTCATGGGTTTCAATACAGACCTACCAATTATCTCTAAAAAGAGGATTAAAAAGTGAACAGTACTACTACTAATAATCTTAATTGTATAGCACATCTTTCCATATAAATAGGAGCTCAGTGTGCTACACATGAAAGGCCCCGAACCGAAGATGCAATAAATATAATTGTCAGCAAACAGGTAATAGTATGACAATAACAGTACATTAAGGAGCGATTGGAGCAACACTCTTAATGCACAATGATTCTTAAAGAGATTGGTTTTTAGGACGGATTTAAAGGCTTGAAATGTAGAGACAGTAAAGGGAGAACATCTGAAAATTCCAAACAGCGTCGGAAGGGTTGGTCATTAAAATGTGCGGAAAGGTGGTGTTAGAACAAAACCTCCGAGAAATGCAGGGCTAAGGATTTAACGATTGTGCAGGGAGGCCACCAGAATGGAGGAAAAGAGAGGTAATTAGTAGTTTAGTTTACATCTCTTTCCAAAGCACGTACATTTCCAATTCAGTCCACCTTTCCCAGACCCTGCTCTGTCCTCTGTCTTCATTTCTGATACAGGTACGTCTGTAGACGCACAGGATCATATGCCTACGTACCCACGTGGTGCACACTGGGTAACACCTACGCACGTGAATTCCTAGACACATACAAGTACACGTAGAAGCACGAAGCACAGAAGTGCAGGCCATTGCCAGCCTGATTTATGGCGACTTAAGTTCTTCTCTCAACATTAGTCGGACTTGATCTGCTTCTTCATGTCTGACAAAGCTTTGGCGTTACCAAGGTCTGGAAGATTTCTACCAATGTGTTTGATTAGTGAACTGAGCTACAACACGTCGATGGGACTTAACAAGAACTCGTGTGACATTTAAGTATGTGACAATTAACTTAATTAAAGCTTTCCACGAAATCTCGCGAGGAGACAGACTGCGCGCGCAGTGCGTGTTACGTCATATGCAAGTTTGACCAATGATCTGTCACAAACGCACGCCCACATATGAAAGAGTAGGCTAAAGAAGTGAAGTGAGAAGAAAAAAAATTCCTCAGTTTAAGTTAAAAGGCCTTTTAATATTTGCCGGCGATAAAAGATACATAATTTGAGTGGTAAAACTATTTAAGGGAATATTTACGCGCACGCTCACAAACACACACACACACACACAGAGGTGTCAAGATATATACATTATACATTTGTGTGTGTGGTCTAAAGGCAAATGAAAAGCAAACTAAAATTTTTCCCTCTGGGATTCATTCGTTTACGGAGGATCGCAGACTTTGCTAAACAAACAAAAAAGATTGAGATACCCACAGTTTTTTTGTAAAGCACTTAGATCCTGCCTTTGATGGTGGTATAAAGTGTTATATAAATCAACTTTTTATTATTATATTATTATTATTATTATTATTATTATTATTATTATTATTATTATTATTATTATTATGATTATTATTATTATTATTATTCTTATTACTTTCTAATGGCTCTGACCAGGTGTTTTGTGACTAATCTGCAGGTACGATGCCACAGACATGAGTCTGTACAGGAGTGCCCTGAGCGCATGCGTGGTCCGAGGACTCCCCAACATCCAGGACTACATCTACCAGCCGCCACAGCGTGAGAGCAACAGCGGGCAGTCCAGCTCCACGTCGCCACCCCTCCTCTCGTCTCCAATACCACCATCACCATCCACCCCGGAGAGTCCGAAGCTTGATGACAGATTCTGTTCACTACAGCAGGTGACAAGGTCAGTGACCCTTATTGACCCTTACTCAGGAACATCTGAAGAACGAAACCACCTTTCATGTCGCCAGCAGCATTAGCAAAGAGCTCGCCAGATGGCGCGATTCTGGTACCACGAGAAGTGATGGCTGAACAACTACAACCATCGTGACTGGTCGCTTTTGCCAAAGCCACCTTGAAATATTACATTTGTGAGCAGATCGTTCTTCAGTTCTACGCCTGCAAAAAAGCAAAACAAACAAACCTAGAGCACTGTGTGTATTTTCTGTAGTCGGCCTCAAAAACGAATACTAACTATATGTCCAGCAAAAGATGCGTCAGGATCTTGGGAGTTTGCAGGATGGTGGTTAAGGATATACAGGCAGGCAGACAAACACACTAATATAAATTCACTCATAAAATGCATGTGTCACGCACTCACGCACTCACGCACTCACGCAGCCACCCCACTTACCAATGCAACACAATGTCCACAACTCATGCCGAACACGAACACAGAGGACAAAGAAAGACAATAGCCTTTTAACTATTAAAGAGTCGAGTCATTCTATTAATGTGACTGAGAATTATTTGTTAACTAATCATTACACCTCAATCCAAACGAAGTAAGAAAACACATAGTACTGATAGAGGGTGGCAGAGCCAAGTAGTTTGAAATAAGCATGAGTCACAAGGGAGCATGGGAGTTAGGCCTAAACACATCCCAATGGTCCTGAACTTCAGGACGCCCAAAGCAGAATCTAGATTTACACGAAGTGCATTTCCACAAATAAATTTGTCCGCTGCAAGTGCAGGTGCGACTGCGTGCGTGTGTGTGCATGCTCTTTGTTGATGGTAGTCTGCATCTGAGTCGCTTCTTCCTTCGGTCGGTCTGTCTGTCGTCGTCTGCTGGACCTTATTTCTGCCTCCAGCCCTCCATCCTATTCCTCAGTCTTTTTATCTGTACTTTTTTCGTTCCTTCTGTGGATATGCTAATGTGTCTCGTAATATTGCCTTTTACTTCACCCATTCCCTCATGTCTTTAGCGATACTGTATAACCACAATCAACTCACTCACAAATTGCTGTAAATATATTTTTCAAACAACCTTCTTTACTACAGCGTAGTTCAAAGTCGTTTGTGTGGCTCTGATCTGGGAATGTGCATTTATATGTTTGTGTTTTGTCCCCGCAATAAATTCTTCCTCCACTATGGCGTTTTTCAATTTGTTAGAGAGAGAGAAAGAGGATTTCGGGACAATCTTAAAACTAAGATTTCATTGTGAGGCTCAGAAGATTACACGAAATTAATTTTTTATGAAGGCTGTGATGTTTGTCGAATGTTGTTTGTGGTGGAATAACCAAATGGGCGAAATCTCCATTCAACCTCGTGAGAGGTAAAATCAAACAAAATAAACGAAACACTTCTTCTTATCAGGTTTGTCGTTTTGATTCGGGTTTCATGTAGTTAATCAACACGGTTAGGGCTTAAGATAGGGTTAGTGTCTGGGGTGGAATGAGTGCAAGATAATAAAGTGTTGAATTTAATTGTCCTTCTGACAAAACTTTTATTTGTATTATTTTTATCCTGTTTTTATGTAAAGATGTACTTTAGAAAGGTTCCATAGCGCGGTAAGGGACAATGTGGATTTATATCATTCATTGTGGAAGCTGTAAACGATCTACTCCTCCGTGCTGACGATGACAAAGTGTCCTTTCTGGCATTGTTAGACTTGTCAGCTGCCTTTGATAATGTTGATCATTCTATACTTTTACGCAGACCATGATGTTATTTGAATTAACATCGTAAGATCAGCACCATTTCTCATTATCTCACCACTGATGCAACTAAAACTCTAATCTGTGCCTTTGTGCTCTCGATGTGTACTTTGTGTATGAGTGAGTGTATGTTGTGAAAGTGAGCGTCTGTTATATGCGAATAGGGGTGTGTGGTTGTAAGTGATTTAGTTTATGTATGATTTATGTAAAACTCTTTGAGATAATCTTTGGGAAGACGCTAAACAAATCAAATCCTCATTAATAATAACAACAACAATAACAACAATAACAACAACAATAATAACAATAACAACTTCCTGTCTGTCTGTTTGCCTGTCTCACTGAATACCACACTGTAGAAGACACATTTTCCTCCTCAACATCTGCAACTACTTCACTAGATGTGCCTTCGATGTGAGTCACTCCTTCAGCGTTTGTTTCTTCGCATGCAAAAGTTTGTAAACAAGAGATAGAATTCATTTTTAGTATGCTCACAAAATTGTTTAGACAAGAGACCATAACAGAAACAATTCGGCCCATAACTTTATTTCATACCAATGTAATTGCACAAGACTGGTTTGTCCACGACCACCGTGTCATAATACAAAGTGAAAGCGAGAAATGCATATTTAATATTAAGTAGATGTGTATGTCTACTTCACCCTTTCCCACATTAAAGTAGGCACAGTCCTCTACTGTAAGCAAAACAGACACAAATGTACAAATATAAATTCAAAATAAGCATGTTGGGCATACAGAGGCAAAAACATAGCAACTAATATGTAAACACAACCACATAGCTTCAAAATAAAGAAGAAAAATCTGGCAGTCAAAGCTTGATGGACAAAAGTTAGTTTAAATGCTTGGTCTGAAGTTTTGTTTTGAATGAGTTTCCTGGGCACACATCTGTCAGTTCAATGTAGTAAGGATCGAAGCCTCATAAGGGAACAGAAGCCTAGAAAGTTAGAAACCTTAACTTTAATAACAAAGAATATTGCCTTCTAAGGAATACACGTGGAGGTCAAGGTGACGTCTTCAACTACTTGTCAAGATTTACTACTACTACTACTACTACTACTACTACTACTACTACTACTACTACTACTACTACTACTAAAAAATTCTACATGCATGAAACAAAAAGAACAAAACTGTGAGGAAAGCCCACCGGAGAGGCCGAGTAAAACAAGTAAATGAGGGTATAGGGACGTGTTTAGTTCAGAAAGTCAGGTTAAAAATGAACTAGATTATCAGGTAATTTAAATAAACTTGACTGTACTGCCATACCCATTGTTAGACTGAAAACTGGAACACTACCTTCTAGAAATACAAAGAAAAGACCTGCATTTTAATGAACCTCTGATAACTAAAGTACAGACTGCTTGCTTGGACGAGAAAGTACAAAAATCCAAACTTTAAAAGATGACAGACAGCTACTGAACAGCAGTGTGTTCAGTTAAGAGCCAGTTATTGTCGGTCGACATGAGGACGAGACGATACCAACGGTCAGGTGTCGGCGCCCTCTGTGACAGTCACGGCAGAGGATCTCGGGAAGGCCGCCAACCACGAAATGGCCGTACTTTCACTCACAGGCCATGACGTGCATCCACAAGAAGGCAGAGAATGAAGATGAGATGTCAGAGATGCTTTCAACACCTGCATTTGTTTGGGCAGCAAAGGCGGGCAGATGGCGCTCTTTCTCCCGAAGACGGAAGTCAAAATCCTATGTTGCCCATAACTGCAATATAATGCATCATCATCATCATCATCATCAGCATCATCAGCATCATCAGTGTGTATGTGTTATTTTTGGGTGCTTAGAAGTGTTTAAGCCGGTCCGAGCTGGTGGTAGATGTTAGTTTTGTCTCCAAAAATAAGGACACGCAGCCGACTGTTATTAAAAAAATAATGCGTGATCTCAAAATTCTGATTCTGGTACACAACAGAATCTAAAGAAACATAATGTACACATTTAACAGCTAAAGCCTCTTTTGTGCTTTCCCAAAGAAGATTGTGGAAATGTACCATTCCTCCGTCCTCACACTTCGATGTAGTTATTTTCAAAAATACACAACAAAAACAAAAACAGAATTATATGTACGTTTGAAATAAAACAAAATACAATAAGAAATTTAGTATGCGGGAGCACTACCGATATTTCCGTATCAGAAGTGCTCTGCAAAAAAAACACAACAACAAAACTAGAATCTTGATCCTTTGATAGCTTTAGTCACAACATAATATGGATGTCCAAAGTGGGCGAATCGTGTTACTGTTTTCGATTTTACTCTCAATAAAAATGAACTTTTTGAGATGATGTTCAGCCCTCAGAGCTCTAAGCAGTTTAGAAAAGGCTATTTGGCTTTATTTTGCTTTTAAAAGAATGAGGTTTTGTGGCAGCTTTTAAGCGCATTCCTTTTTTTCGCTTGCCGTCGAGAATAAAATAAAATTAAAAAAAGGAAAGAAAACTAAAACAAAGAGAAAGAAAAAGAAAAGAAATAACTTCTTTTTTCTGACAAAAATGTAAGAACGTGTCGTGACGAGAAAACATTCAAATATATCAGGATGTGACTAAGGCTCTTTAGCTATCAGTTTTTCTTAGTGGAATAGATGCATCTTGTTCATATTCCTTTAGTATGTAAATACTGGTTCTTGTTACTTCAAGAAGTTAAAATACCGGGTCTATTGACCAGTGAATCCTAAAATGTAAAAAAGCATTTGCTTCTTGTTGTGTGTTGATACTGGATTTTCTGACCATTGCTTCTATGAATATTTTGAATAAAAGTTGTCAGCACAAAATCAATGGCACAACTCTTGGGAAATTTATTTCCCTCGATCGATGTCTTATTTTTCTAGTCATGAACTGCAGTGATAGAAGCCTTTGAAAGGAGTCAGTTGTTAAAGATGATTGTTATATGCAGTCGTCAGACATCGTTGTTGGCCAGTGTTTTCTGTCTGTAAACGTCTGCGAGATCTCGTGAGAACTCACCTCGCTTTTTAATCGCTGTTTCCATTTGGCCCACTGAATCGTAATTGCTGTTACCTGAAAATGTTAAAACATTCTAGTCAAATGACATTCAAACTAAACACCAGTTTAAGATCGTATGTAAGGTACTTGGGAAGTAGTTTCTAATTTTCCACTTTGCTTAAGGTCATGGGTAGAAATGTTTGGAGTTCAAATTTCAGGGTGGATCAGGAGAGAAAACTGATCACGTCCTATAGTTGAGACGAGACATCGTATTTTGATATTTGTTGCTTTCAAAATAGTAAGAGACAAGGCGTGGGGAAGGGAAGGCTAGAGATACACTGTGTCCGGATCCGAAAATGTCTTAACAGATAGTATACAGGTGAATTAGCTAAATCGTTACAACCAACAAGCTCGAGGCAAATTGTTGTGATGTTCTTGCCAGTTGGGAACAAAAAAGAAAAAAATGTAAAGGATTTTTTATGTGTATTTTGAGCATTCGTGTGGAAGGTGAAGTTACAGGTCGTCCCCTAAATTTCTGAGGTCGTTGGGGTCTGAGATGTGAGAGACCTGGCTTTTCTCAGGGTTAGCTTTAAGTGAGGATGGTGCCCTTCTCCTCTCCCCTTGCTATCGGACCTTTTCCCAACCCACTATGGAGTCAGCTACTCATTCCCGCCAGCTGAGTCGACTGGTGGAAGTTTTATGCGCTACTCGGGTATCGAACCACCCAGCCAGCCTCTTTGTTCTGACACCAGCGGTCTGACCACTTAGTTTACCACTTCTCCTCTTCATGTGCAAACGTGTGCCTGTGTTATATGTGTGTTTGTGTGTGTGCGCATGTGCATGCATGAGTGAATATGTGCGAGACCTTTCAACTTTAATCATTTATTGACACTGATTAGTTCATATCAAGGAATATGTGCAAGAATATATATATAAGAGAGAGAGAGAGAGAGAGAGAGAGAGAGAGAGAGAGAATACGTGCTAGTGTTAGGCATACGAAAGTACAGTTAAGGATAGGGTACATTTAAATGGTAAACAGGGTGGGTGTGCTGTACTGCGAATCACGGATAAAAATAACTAGAGAAATAACACACACACACACATCGCTCTGCACACCATACTTTAAAGAACAAGCATCCTCATAACTATAGCAGAATGTGACATTACCTGTCTTGAAACATAAAGCTGCTGAGTCTGAGAAGTAGAGTTTTGAGTTTTGCATTTGGCAGAACGTCTCCGCCACGTCCACCCCTTGCGCAAAGATGAGCTCAGGCATGGCCATCCAGCACGCGCCGGCCAATGGTGTCCAGCCTGCCTCACACGTGACTTCCCCTGTAACACATGGGCGCGCACAGAGACAGACAGGCGGTCACACACACACACACACACACACACACACACACACACACACACACACACACACACACACACACACACACACACACACGCAAACACACACATATACAAATGAGCAAGGTTGATTCGGTTGACAGTCCAAGTTTATATGGAAGCAAAGAGAAAACCAACAAGACACATACTAGGCACAGACAGTAATGACGATTTCTCAGAAGAGATGATAGCTATCTTCTTGACATAAAAGCTGAGCTAAGTGGAGGCTGCTTCAGGTGACTTCAGATGTTCGTCCTTGAGCTTGACAGCTGTTAAAATTACCTGATGATGTGAATCATGTCCTTCTGAGTAACGTCCGCCATTTGTGGCCAATGACAGAAGACTTAGGGCGGATCTGATTAAGACATCTAAAAATTGTAAATATCGAAAGCCTGCTATTAGTTTTTCGTTAGGGTCCATTTCGTTCATTAATTATTGAAAATAACAAATAAGATTTTCCAAATGAGTTTGAATGTCGCAAGCTATCTTTTCTACTTCTTACTGAGGACTGAGTAAAATCCTTTCCTAGGATAAGAGTGAAGTGAGTATCACATCCTAGTGAAGACTCTGACAATGTTTCCGGATTAGTTCCAGCTTCTCTTCTTTTCTCTCGCTCTGGTCGCCTGCAACACTCCTCCTACCTCACTCTCTGTAATGGCTATGACTACTCACAGACAGAAGTCAACAGCTGCTGCATTTTAATTCAATAAAGCTACTTCAATGAATTGAAATTTCTGGTTACTGTAAACACAGTGTCTTTGGCATGTTGTGGAAGTCTACTAAGACTGAGTTGTGGCAAATATAAGACAAGTATAAGACTTCTTCTACTCATCAGCTGTTGAAAATCAATTGTTTTATAAACTACACTTGTGATGAATTCGAAGTGTCATTTTTTTACATTTAATAGCTTGAGCTGTGAGCTGTTTCCCATTCAAAGCGAATCTTCTGTCAGAAAGATGACAAAATTGTGGAAATAACTATATACAGGGTAAAGTAATCCCGATGGAACATTTCCCACAACAATCCTTAAAGCATACGAGAGCTTATACTATACACACCTTAATAATTTAGTCCTTGGCCATGCTAATGTACTAGATATAATATAATGGAGTGGTCATCATGGTCAAATTATATCAGCCCTTATTTGTTCAGAACAGTCATCTAATTTGCACTCCCAGGCTGTCTATAATTACTGCTTAACAGCATAAAAGGGACAATAATTTGTGATTCAGTTAATGAAGTTTCCGGAAGTTCAAAGTTTCCCCGTTAATGATTATTTGACCTGATAAGCGATGTAGGCACTTCTACCTCGACTAATACTGTGAGACGGAAAGGCACCGTCTTGCTGACTAAATGACAAATTTTATTTGTCGGTGGCGGCGCGTCTGCGTGTCCTGTCTGGTGCTCTAAGTGCAGGAGGTCACAACCTGCTTGTCGACCATAATCTGGCGACAAGTGCCTGAGAGAGCAAGAGAGCGAGAATAAAAGGGTGAAAGAAAAAAAGAGAGAGAATATGATTACAGTTTGGCTCTTTATGGCAATCATTTACTCAGAAAAGAAGAATAATGAAGTCATCTTGCGATACGTGTGTGAGTTTGATATGTGTGTGAGAGAGAGAGAGAAAGAGAGAGACAGAGAGAATAAAAGAGACATTGTTACTGTGAGTCCAAACTATAATTTGTTCTGTTCTTTCCGCACCTATTTAATGTCCAAGAACTCAGTCCAGATTTTTTTTCTTTTACTGATTGCGTGAATTTTACAAAGATTGATAGTTTTGCACAACCATCTTCATCGTCTGATCTCAAACTAGTTTCGTCTCTGTCAGACTTATCTGTCATCGTGACCCTCCACAAGCAGCAACCCTTCCCTCGGAAGGCGAGAGCTTGCGCAAGTTGAAGAATAAATTAGCGAAAACAAATCTCAGCAGGTCTCGCTTTGCACTCACAGGAAGGCGTGGTGAGCTCGTTGCCTACGTGCCAAGGAATGAGGATCCAAGGAATAGACCAGGAGCAGAAGACTCACGTGAACTGCTTTTATGTCGGGTGTTGGCATGGTGAAGTCACATGGTCACGTGACGCCTATCCTTAGAGTTGGGAAATCCACGCCGCCATTTGTTTTTATTGTTTTAATAATGGCGGTTGATTTTTTTTAGCATTAGACCAGATTGCACGTGTCATGATTGACTTTCCTAACTGAACTGCCGGTCTTTAATTAACGTAAGTTACTATCAAGTTACTAATTTCCGGCAGGATCAGTGTCGCACTGGATCAGCAGCAGCAACAACAACAACAGTTCAGATCGTAAAAAGTTTAAGACACATCTGAGCCACTTTAGTGTTATTGAACCACTTCCCATGGCTTGCGTAATCAACGCGAGAGCTTTCAAAAATTAGTGGGCGTGACAGGGCGGGACGTGCTCCACACTTTAGAACGAGTCAATCAGGGTTTTTCAACGGACATTTTTCTCACTTACCAATGAGTTGAACACTTATCTTTTTCTCTGTAGCCTACAGACCTGTTTCAGTTTTAACATTTAGCTGTCAGTTCAAAACCAAGAGAATTGTAATAAGAAGGTGTTGAGGTTTCACCGCAGGTTGACCTGACGAGGTCAGAGATTGCTCACCTTTTGGGTAGATTGTAATGCTATTTGTAATTTTATGGCTTTGACTGCAATATAAGTCGAACTAGCAATTTTCTCAAGAGATGTAGCATTGCAGATAGCCGAAGGATAACGGAATTTATATTAAAGACGAAGAAATCGAGAGAAATAATGAAATTCGCAGTTCTCGAGCCTCCAGCAACTCCCATTGAACTCCATTATAATTACTGGACCTAACTGCATTTTTGTCTCCTCTGACTAGCATGCAAATCAAGATTCTCAGATGTCGTGTTTGTAAAGTTCAATTATACTTTGTGCCGATATTAAAGTTTCGATAATTCTGCTTTTTAGCGTATTATGAGTCAATCATTGTATAAATTAGAAGAACAATTTGCCGCTATGGGAATCTATGTGAAGTATATCTTAAACCCCTCTTTGAGAATGGAGTTCGTGAAAAGGGTTATTGTTCTTCTTTTCTATTTTAACTTTTTTCAGCAATCCTTCTTTTGATGTCTAATATTGTGGCCATGAGGTTTCCAGTAAAATATAACTTCTTACAACAAACAATGTCCCCAATCAATGAGATTAAGTCCCAAGTCTTGTAAACATAGCAATCAATAGCTTTCAAAGTAATAAAAGTATTAACGAAACCATGTTTATTTGTAAAGCAGATGTTCTTTTTTCGCATCTTGTCAGAAATGAATAATTTTTGAAATATTCGCCTAATCTTCCAACTTTTAAATTTTCTACTTTTCTCCCTCCCTTCCCTCTGTCATTTATTCATTGCCCTTCTTTCCTTCCTTTCTTCAATTCTTCAATTATTTTTTCTTCTCTTTTCGATTTTTCTTTTTTTCTTTGTATTTCTTTCTCCTCTAGCTATGGGTCTGAACAATGAACTGAAAAACCGTATTTCCAAGACTATTCTGCAGAGGCACAAAGGTAGTAAAAGGATCTGATTGGTTTCCGACTCCAGGAAAGACATTAATGCCCATTAATCAACTAACCCTTTGTTTCTAAAGTTTTCACGGTTCTATGGAAGTTAATCAACAAAGATACAGGTGTCTGTGTGTGTGTCTTCATACGGGAGGCGGTCACAAATCGGTGATCAGAGAAATGTAGAGAGAATGTGACACTCCTTCCATAATGCATCTCTTTTCTTGTCTTTCCGGAACCTCCTAAACGTTTTTAAAAACTACTGGGAATTGTGTGTAAATCTGTTTCTGTGAGGCAGGGTTAGTTAATATCGTGTACCGCAATTTATTCAAGAAAAAAGTGGTTTCTCGCTTTTCATTACGGAGACAAACATCAATCGGAAATCACTTTGAGTATGAGAGAAAAACAAGTCTGATTCCCTATTCGGAGAAAAGTAATTATACTAAATTAAACATCGAAGAACTGAGAGAGTTTTTTTCCCGATTATGTAAAAAAATAGTCTTGTTCGCAGACTGTGATCATACAACATTTCTCTTTCATCAAATAGGTTAGAGTTGAACATCATTGGCAAAGTTAATCCCGAGTACAGGAGTAGGGTGGGTGTGGGGTCAGGGAAGGACGCAGCTGGGTTCAAGGGTAGTTTTTGCGCGGTATACAACATTTTGTATTCGGAAAAGAAATACATTCAGAACGAGTCTCTACTCCACCCCTACCTCACCCCATCAGAGTTGCGTGCAACGTCACTTCCGCCGGGAAAAACGAGAAATGGAACCTTAGACCTGCTGCGCATTGCATGACAATCTCTTGTAGCTGTGTACCATACCAAGGGGCTGGACAGGACGAAGTCACAGATCAATCGTCCTTCTTCCATCGACCACCAAACCGCTTCGGGAGATTAAGTTTTCTTCGCCAGTGAACTGAAGATGACACTCGTGGTCTCACACTATCACCAAGGGCGGGCCACTCCAAGGCATTCATCAAGTTCGGCAAAATGAAAAGGAATTTATTTAATTTCGGCATCGGGCTCTTTTCTTCCAAAAAATTCCTTGTTTGAGAGGCCGACGTTTTTCGCAAATGCGTGCAGAAATAAGAAGTTTCATTATTCCTTCTCCCAATTCGATTCGAAACGACACTCAACAAGTTTCTCAATCTGTCCATAATAAACGGTAACTCTCTGTTTCCTTCGAGAAAACAAGCAAACAAGCAATCGAAACAAACTGACAAAGGAGGAAAGGAAAGAACAAGTAGATTAACTCTTCCCTCCAATATTCTATTTATAACACACTAAGTGTTTAAAAAGTTAATTGTATTTATGTATCTGATGAGAAATATTTTGAATATTAACTGATTTTGACACTCATACATAGCAATCATGTTTTCTGGCGATAAACGGTTTTATTTCCGTCGTGCGAAAACAAATATTTGTGCCCTGCTTCTATGGCCAGATTACATGCCAAAAAGGTCATCAAGGACCCCAAAAATCCAAGCATCACTTGTCCCAACAGAGAGCAGAAGTTCGATGCTTAGTTCTTCACTTTTTTTTAGTTTCTCTTCATTTAATCATAATAATGATAAAGATCAATAGTGATTCAGTTCGTTTTTTAATATTGACGTGATCTCAAGGCTCAAGTGTCCAAGAGGCGACATCACCAATGGCAGCTGCAGTGTGCAATAACTTGATTCTGGCATTCGGGTCGAAGCACGACGGTTTACCATTTCCTTTTATACTCGAAAAAGACCATCAGTCTTTTAGCTTGATAAATTACATGAGAAAAATATTAGCTCTACACAGTTCTAAAGAATAAGTTTTATGCAATGGATCAGCTGAAGTGTATAAAATACAGATCACAGAAATATTTTTGCAACTGCCTGAGAGACAAACATCAGTCAACATTCACTGAAGGAAAGGGTCTAGGTCAGAGTGAGGGAAGGCAAACACTCAAGTAACGGCAAGAAGAATGTTTCTGCTTTCTATAGACAGAACCCCACAGATATCAGACCGATTGCACGAAGTTGTCATTGTTTGTGACAGATCTTACACAGGCAGTGACCAGTTGCATGAAGGTGTCACTGGAGGTAGTGCACATCTTGCAGACACAGTGAACAGTTCACAGTCAAATCTCACGGCAATGGGAAGCCAGTCACCACACATTCTAGTCAGCCAATGATATAATAGACTGACACCAGTCTAGGATCATAAAATGTTAACTGTTTTGTCACAACATTTGTCGTCGCCTTTCTTTCTGCCTGCTTTCTCTATTTAATTTATACCTTTTACTTTTTGTTTCTATTTTTACTTATTTTCTTTATGATTCTTCTTTTATTTTTTCATTTTTCCCTCTTATCTTCATTATTCTTTAAATCTCTTCTCTGTTAATTCTATTTTGTACAATGAAACATTTGAATAACACAAATCATGCAAGAAGAATGAAAAAAACAAGCGAAGAAAAGGAAAGACGGAAGAAAATAACGAAAAAACAAAAACTAAGAGAAATTAAATACGTAAAAAAACCTCTTAGATTTCTATCACGATTCGCAACTGGAATTCACTAATTTCTTCTCCCACCAACAAAAAAGTACAAAGTGCATGGTAAATATTTTGGCCACAGAAGTTTGCAGACGATAGTTTACGACTAGAGACGGACAGCGAGGGCCCGGGTCTTTGTGGGGTCAGATTACAAGGCTAGGAAGCTGGAACAAATTTACTCAGAACTTCGTGGAGCCGAACTGCTGACGAACACTCTGATCTTACTTCTAGAGAACCACCGGGGCTGGTTTGCATGGAAGGTCTTTAGATGGACTAATGTCGGCCCAAGTTTGTGGCTTTTAAAACAATCTCAGTTGGCTGGCATGCATGTAAGGTCTTGAAAGTAAGCTAAAGTTGTCCGTTCTTAAGTCGACTATTCAGACCAAACTTAACGAACTTAGAAACATTGTTATATCTACTTGTTTATTCCACTTATATATGAAACCTATTATTTTATCAGTAACTCCCAAACTAATATATTGTCGTCTAAATTCCAGATTGAAAGTCTACGGTGGCAAAATATTTCTTTCCTTTAGATATCAAGAAGATGGAAAACAAAAACATTAGAAATAATGTACTGTGATAAGTCAGACGAAGTTTTTTTTACTTTTTACTTTTCTTTTACTCTCAAGGGGTTCTACCGTCGTGTGGTTAGTGCATCCGATTTCGAAGAAGAAATGTTAAAGGTTAGCCGTCTGCGTGGGTCACGCTTGGAAAACCCCATAACCAGCTTAAAGTTTGGCCTGTCCTGCACATAGTCAGCCATTGAATTGTCGTTGTGTGGATATTATGGTCCTGCATTCAGATCTTGTCTCAGCGCAATCGCTGGACGTGACACCTGTACCCGGCGGTGGTTTTCTCTATACACTTCAATATCCCTAAAGGGAAAAATCATCGTAAGGCTTATTTAATAGAAAAATGATCTTACTTGTAATGAATTTTGCCCAGATGGTAGACGAAAGGGGAGTAAATAGGAATATCTAGTGAAATCTCTGGGCGCTCAACCCTGGAGACAGGTCAAAGACGATGTGGATCCAAGACCGTACAAACGGTCAACAGTGGGCGTCTTATGCGTGTATTTGTGAAACTCACAGAAATACCTTCCCAGACTTTAAAATACTGGCAAGCTGTGTGAGCCATTGCATCAAGACCAGGTCAGTACACACAGTACAAATGTTACAACACCACAGAACACTCTTCTTGTCAAACATTTCAGTCAGACGCTGTTTGATTGGCATTACCCAAGAATAACCGTAACCCCAGTTTTGCCTTTTTGGTAAAAGTAATGTGTCTAGTGACTGCAGGGGTTACCCAAGGGTAGGTATGACATGAAGGTACGGACTAACAATGTACTTTCCGTTAGGAATCAAAAACTCATTCTTACAGACGATTTCTGGTTGAAAGGGCAAATTTCTCAGACATAGGCATGAGCAGGCCTCAAACCAGCCCACAGTCCAGCACACTGACCACTAGGCTGAGGTATCTTCGGAAAGATGTATAGCTCAATTCACAATCAAATGTTCAACTAGGGGAGTATCCTACTTTATGTAACATCAGAGATCTTGGACTATCAGAGTAGAAGACACGAATAGCCCTCGTGTAGCCAAGGAGCTAGACTGTTGGTCCAGGGAAAATAAGACAAAGGTCTGATGGCCAGAAGTTTCCACCATGATGATGTCCACTCAATGGCAGGTGGATGATCACCATCAGTAAAAAAGACCCTTCATAGCTTTTTATTCATTATTCCAGAACCGATTTCCAAGCGGTGTCATACAGAGTTCAAGAAGCATTTATTTGTGCATTAATAAGAACAAGACTTTTAAAATAAAAAAACTATATGTATATGATCTATAACTATCAGGTTCAAAAACGAAATACTTGAGTGCCTGCTGATAAACATTTGGCAGGATAAAAGTATTATTGGCAAAGAAAGAATCTTTTAAATAAATTGTGATTTGTCTCAATAATTATACATCTAGTTTTATTCATTTCGCCAAAAAACCTTGTATTATTTTCAAAAGAAATCACGTGGCACGCCACAGAACGGTTTCTATACCTGAAAATTAAAGTGTGTCCCAAACTGTAACTTTCCTTGAACTTAGACAGTGATGCGCCCATTCTTCTACATTAGTTTGTCTTAACAAACCGAGTTAATCGTGTAACAGCAGTCTTTGTATAATTTAACCTTTAAGCTAGCAGCCAACTGGAAAATGGCAGAAAAATTTGAAAGAAAAGGTAAACTATTTTTTAGTGTGAACACCTAAACAACTTTGTGAGAAAAGAAGGGAGCGAAACTTCCAGAAGCAACACTATTCTACTTACTCATTGGTCTCGATGACACAGGTACCACTGTGATGGCCAGAAGGAGACAGACGAGTGACAAGGCTCCAAGCAGACAGTATCCCATTTTCATCTTGAGTTGGTTTTTCAAAGCTTTTTTCCTCTTTTGGCTCGTTATCTTTTATTTCTAATCTTTCAGAGCTCAGCTGCAAACTTCTGTAATTTCTTGTCTGTTCTTCAACTCGTGGCCTTAATGGTAGCAGTACAAAGATACCAAAGATAACACTCTTTCCCTTTTCTTCTCTTTTTCTCGTCTTTTCCAATTCTTCTTTGTATCTCTGCCCACACTCTTTCGTCTGCAGAGCCGCGGAGGAATTGCCCGATCGGAGAAAATGTTTGAAGCCGCTAAAGAATCTGGCCGAGTGTTTGATCCCCGATGGAAGCTGTTTGCCAGTTGGCAGTAGCAGACTGGCTGGTCGTGTTCTAGTGGCCGAGAACCACCTCACCCGTCCTTTATAGTGTACTTCTTTTACGCCCCCAGTCTTTCTCTCTCTCTCTACCCTCCCCCACACACCCACCCGGCCATACCGCGCACACGTTGCTACCGCGGGGAGTTAAGGGCGAGGTAGCGCGAGGTTAGCATGTGAGAGGACCGGCCATGCAAAACATTTCTGTTTCCATAGTAATAACTGGAGATCCTTATAATGTGTTGATGTCATGTATGAGAAAAGGACGGACTGATTGCCTGATCTAATGGCTTGTTTCATTGATTGCTTGATTGATTAACTGACTTGATTGCTGGTTTCGCGAGTCAGTTATTTATTGTAGATTTACCTGTGCATGGACCATGATGGTCAGTCTCCTTTCTCCGAATGTATGGAAAACCTCTTCTGCAGTCTAGCCTTCAGTTAGGCTATCTTCTTGTGATTTCGTGCTGGTAAATTGAGAATAACAAATAGCTTGATATGTCATCATTCTGAAAAAATCTAAGAATAGCATCCGCAAGTCCTCTTTGAATGCCAGCATTCCTGCAGGCCATAGCCTCCTATTGGTTGACGGGAATGGCCATCAGGGAGGCTGGAAATTCCGAGACTGGACACCAGGATGTCAAGTGGTCAACTTGCATACTCACAAGACGTCCGCCATACCTTGTTTTTATTCCTTAATGATATTTTACTGAATCGTATTTGTAAATAAGTGTTACAAGCATTACTGATGCTACAACCAACCTTACTATTCTCTCTGTTGCTTTTGATGATCCTCTTCTCTTACCGCCACTAATGTTATTACAATACTGTTAGCCTTAGCTGCTGTAACTATATAATATATACTGTTACGTCATTACATCTGCTGTTACTACATTACATTTACTGGTCCTGCATTGTAACTGCTGCTACTAAATTACGGCTACTGCCCTTACATTACAATTAATTTTTACAGCTGGTTTTACTGTTTTCCTCCTCTTTTTATTATTACTACTGCTAGTCTTTATAATTCCCTTATTAACAACAATGTCGATGTGCAAGAGGAAATTAAATTAGAAGTATTGATATGCTCAAAACATTATTTACCAGTGCCGTCATTCGATGTTAGTCGTTAACAAACAAGCGATGAAACAAGCTAACGATCAGGACAAGGGTAAAAGCAAAAGGATGGGAATAAGGAAATGACTCATTAAAGAGAGAGGAAACATGAAGATGAGAGAGTGAGGAATGGATGGACAGAAGGTACGAGCATTTTTTATTAAAAAGAAGAATGCAGAGCAGGGAGGGCTGCCCCAAGCGCCGACACCGCGGAGGATGAAATCAATGCACCCACAATCCCGTTCGCAGCTCACGCAGACCTGCTTGTGTGCTTGCGCGGGCACGTGTGTGGTAGGAGGGGCGAGTGGGCACGAGGCAGCTTGTAATATAGGCCAGAACATCACCTTTGGTCACAGCGGCCATTTCTACTTTATTTCATTATTCCAGCTAGCTGGCAGAAAGTGTCCTCAACATGACCGTGAAAAGACAAGGCTCCCTAAATCTTATTCGGGGTATGTTCTGTCTCAGTACCTATGATACCTCCTCAAATTGGCGCAGATTATCCTGTCTCTGTTAAGCCGCAGAGAAAATATTTCTGTATCAGCCGTCAGTCCCGCAGAATATCCTGATTAATTTCTATTTGCACCAAGAATGTGTTTTGGGACCTGTATTATAGTGTATTATATGATATATTAATGACATGAGTCACATGATTTGTCAAAATATGACAGCAGACAAATTGCAAACAGGAAAATTTCGAGAACTTCACCAGTAGAGCATGTCCTCTCTTTTGACCCCTTCTAATTGAGGTCATTAGCTTTCTGAAAGCCTAGACTGTAGAGGTCACCATGTCTCCGACCTCAGGGCGCCATCTATGATGGCAAAAAAAAAACCTTCAACGTCTTTCTGGATCAGTTTGTTGGGTCAAGGGAATGTAAAAGCCTGACATCCGATTATCTCAACAATGGAGAGAACCTACTTTCACAGAAATAAGTTAATAAATAGGCGTCTCTGTGACAGCAGCAGTTTCACCATTCCACTCTGAAGGGCCATGTGCGTGCTCATGAATGAAACGATGACAGTCATGTGATTATCAAAATGACGTAATCTTGTTGATGACTAAATTCATCAAATGACGTGGACACTGATGTATCTGTGACGTTTACAGTGAGGTGTCCAGCAGACATTGACCTGCTCCTCCAATGCTACAAAGTAGCCGTTGAACGTTAATCAGGAGTAAAAGCTTCAACACCAGCCGCACATTGAATCTTCATCACCACCGACGGACATCACCGACTGGAGCGACGACGACGGACTTACCTTGGAGCAATGAAGATCAACATTTTGCTTGTATTTGCGAAAGGTTTGCATCTGTTGATAGACTACTTGCAGCTTGGGGTCAGCATTGGCGGCTTCGCCTTGGCTATCTATCTGACGAAGACCAACGACCCGTTCATCAAGTTTTTCCGGGCTTGCCTGGCCCTTGGCCTCCGGAACCACTTTCAGAACGTCGTGGTGGGTACGATCTTCATCTACAGGTGTGTAACATCTACAGGTGTGTAACGAGCTGCATTTAGTTGTCAAACATTTTGACACCGTGTAATGTTTCCAACATCTTGTGTTAGTCAAGAGAATATAAAAGGGAGCTCTCTCTAGCAGAGAGACACAACATAAAAAGACCCGGATCTTGTCCGTGGAGCATAACGCCCGAAAACTCTAATCGAAATAACTATCTTGTCTGCTGCTAAAAAAAACTGAACTTGTAGTATTCAATACGGACGTGTTCGTGGTATTAAACTCCACGTGAAAATCCTCTTTCATTTGCGCTATATCTTTCTAGGCCATCTACTGTATTTCTTACCTTGACACCCCTGTGTCGTGTCTGATTCCTGTTTCATCCTGTGGCTGGCATCCAGTGGCATCCTCTCCGTGGTCACTGGGCTGGGCGTCTATGCACTCCTGAAAAGGAAATGGCGCGTGCTGTACTGCTATACGCTGATCGTGTACCTGCTGGTCCTGATTGAAGTCCTCTTCTTTGTCGGCCTCTTTGTCTTTCAGAATATTGTAAGTAATCATGTGACTTGACTACATTTACTGTCACCGGTGGCATGTGGACAAGAAAGACATTACTAACTGAATGTGTCCAGTATGTCACTATAGCTGACGATAATCCATTAAAACCCATGGACAGAGTTTCGACAGTCAGTCAGCTTAAGACAGCTCGTAACGAATAACACTTATGACTTTAATTAGCAGTCTCTGTAGTTGAGTCAGCATCGCCGACCATGTTTATCATTAACTTTTCCTTGCTGTGCCGAAAATAAGAAAAGGTCTACTATGGTAGTGAATTATGTCTTGCTAGACAAAAATGACTTTAAATCTTTCGACCCTTTATCCACACACTGGCAATTTTTCTCCTGATGCCTATATATATATACACACACAAAATACACGTCCATATACAATTATACGCATGTGTATATATATATACTGCTCTTTCATATTTCCATTTTTTTCTGAGCAAACGTTTGTGAATATGTGCTTATGTACCATGCGTGTAAGCGTACGTGTGTCTACGACTCTGTGTGTGTGTGTGAGAGGGAGAAACAGAGAGTGCCTGATGTTTTGTTCTACTCCATCTGTGTGCCTCCAGCTCTTTGTGGTATCGTCCGACACCAGTTCGAAATTAAAACTTGTGATGTAGGTAAGGCATATCGCACCTGGCGGAAGTACAAGATATTTGACCAGAACACATTCGAGCTGTGCCCAAGACGCAGGAAGAACTCGGATGAACAAAAGACCGGGTCCCGTGTTAACTCTCTTTTGCTTCGAGCGTCTGGAAGTCGTATTTTCTAAGGACTGACGAGAAGGAAAAGAGCTAGCTGCTGATTGCACGCCATTTTCTCGTCCATCAGTATGCCGATAATAAGGACGCAGCGCCGTTCTCTTTCTTTTCCTTCAGTTTTTAACTCATTCGGTCTATCCTGGAGTTAGTTGCTTTGTGACTTAGTGCGCCTACGTGCTGTCTGGAAATAGACATACATAAGTATCAGTGGCTGTGCCGCCAGCACAATACGGCGGCCACATCGGCACGGAGGGTCTCGTACACCTCTCTAGTAACCCAGAGCTAATTGTCTTGCTGAGATGATTCCGCACTGGAGTCCTCCCTGACAGGCTGCCATCGAGGCTTCACGACAGGTCCGATAAGCGCGAAATTAAAAGGCTACCAAATGATTTGAAAAACATGTACACACAATATCAAAAAAAACAAACTCCAAATGCAAAATAAATTATTAATTCTTTTACCTTGTTTTGCTGTTAGAGGGAAAAATAAAGGAGGTAAAGAGTGATTCAACAAAAGATTTGATTTTGAATGGAATTAATTCATTATACATATGTAGCCATCTGAAGCAAACTTACCAAGGTCTCTGCAGTGTCGAGGAAGACATGAATTGAATTAATTGGATATTTCGTTACCATTTATTGTGCAATATCGGTTACCATGTTCTTTCGGCCTGTGTGTTTGATACTCCAGTGCTTAAAGATTAACCAGTCAGATATGACATCAAGTTGAAAATTGCTGGCAGGTATGTAGTAGAGAGCACTGTCAGTAGCACCTTGTAGTCATTTTATTTTATTTATTTTTTTTTTGGTTTGGATTGACCGAAATCCTTGTGACATTACGAAAAGTCAGTCCATTGGAACGTTTAGAGCAAATGGTTATGAGGCGTGTCCAATCATTATCATTTGGTGTCCAACAAAATCTTCAGTTCTGTCCTAAGGTCAAAAAGATCACGATATTCAAAGACTTTATTTCCTGAATGGAACAGTTTCGTTGCTGAGAGTTTGAGTTTAGTATCTTATGATCAATTCAACCAAACCATTTGAACATTTGCACACTGGCTTCCATTTATCTAATCAAACATTTTACCAATATTTCCCATTTCACTATTATATTTTATACGAATACATTTATTTTTATTTTATGCATATATATATATGTGTGTGCGTGTTTGACAATTTCTATATTTTCTGGAGGAAGTCGCAAACGCTTTGTTAAATGGTTTAGTTCGGATAAAAAAATTGGAATTATAATAAAAGTTTAATTAAATGGTTTTACTTGAAACTGCCATTGTGTAATCAACCGACTGACGTCATTGCAGTATGCAAAGTCCATCCCCACGTGCCTTCGGAAGGTTCTGCAAGAAGAGTACTTAGGACCCTTTACTTCCAGCAAGAATGACATCACCTGGGCTTTCAACTACCTGCAGGCGCGATACTCCTGTTGCGGCATCACCGGGTTGGTAGATTATCATCGCTTCGAGGGCTGGAACCGGTCCTGGCCCAAGGTGCAGTCCTCCCAGGACGACCAGCCTTCTCGCGCTGTCGTGCCGTACACGTGCTGTAAGTTCAAGAAAGAACCCGTAGACGGGGGTCCAGTCAGCGTCCGGAAGCTAAAGGCGGCGCTGGTGGACTTCGAATGTCCAGTGAACCCTCACGAGAACAACAGCTTCGCGGCCGTCGGCTGCCAGAAGAAGCTGAAGAAACATGTCGAAGAATGGAAGCGGACATTACTCACTGTTAGCTTTACTTACGAGGCCATTCAGTTCGTCGGAATCTGGGCGGCTTGTATGTATCCAGAGTTTTACGTCTAAGTGCGAAAAACCGCAAACATAAGTAAAATAAATAACAGTAATAACAAACATCGCTCAAATCAGGGTTCTTTATTACTGTACCCGCCCACCCTTTATCGGAGATCTCCCTAAAGACAGGAAAGCGAGGAGTTATTTAAGTAACATGGATTTATTGCTTGGCAACGTGCTGTGGGATTTTTCTTTCGGCTAGAAGGCATTAGTTAGCTCTATCTCAACATCATCGGTTGTTCGTCGTTCTTTTCTTCAGTTGTGTTCTTTTCTTTTTGTTTTCGTTAAGAGAAAAAGAAATAAAGGAACTGCGAGAAAATAGAAGTTTCAATATTCCCTTATTTAAATGAATCTAAATGTAGAGAATTACTACCCTTAAAGAACATTATCTAAAACATATGTATTGAGGTCAGCAACTCTAATTTTCTCGTTTTTTCAAGTAAATCTGTATAATAAGAGATTGATTTTTTGATTGATTTGGTCCTCATTTACTTAATATCAGTTATGGACTCTGACTTTGCAGTACAGAAAGAGAGTTACGTCCGTGAGTTTTTATTTATAATTGTGAGCAGCAACAACAACAACAAACAACAACAACAACAACAACAACAAAAACAACATACCACGATTAATTACTCATTGTGCTGAGGCATTCATTTATCGTCTTATTTTTCTACGTCATTCACACACCCACTAAGGCAAGTAAACATCCACTACCCATCCCCAAACACAATTCATATACATAAATCCACAGAACCAAGCTTAGGAAAGAAACAAGAAGATTATTGAGCCGTGTTTGTAGATCAGAAAACAAGGGACGTTTTACTTCGTTATGAAATAGATGGATGAATGATGGATGGATGGATGGATGGATGGATGGATGGATAATTAGAGATCTGGGAATCAATTAATTACTCCGTTAATGGAAGTGATCGCGTTTTTATACGGTTTTTATGTTCGCAGAAGAGACATAAAGAATGACAGGCAAAAAAGTGATAGGACTCTATGTCAGAGTGAGTAGACACCTTACCACGTCCAATGGACCGAGACAGTTCGCACAGCGAGCTTTTGTCAAATAAGAAGCGCCCTTTCATCAGGAATAAATGACGAGTTGGGATTGGTGCAGCAAATTTGCCGGAAGTTTCTCTGAAGGCAGTCTTTGACGTCAACGCTCTGTCGAGCACGGAACTGACGCCACCCTCGCCTGATCAGCCAGCATCCTTGACCTATGTGTGCACGAGGCTCGATGGCCACTCGTTCGTCACACAACAAAGGTCTCGTCTCGTCTTCCCATGAGACTGAGAGCTAACAGCGATCCTCCACGGCAACCCCGCTGACTGCGCTCCATTTTCTCTGATGCTCTGCTGCGCTGCCTCTTGTTTTGTTCGACAGTTTTATTGTCATAGTTTCTGCACGTCTGTTTGTTTGCTCCTCGCTGCTTGGATACAACTTTATTCTTCTTCTACCAACCGATGTCTTTCTTTATTCCGTGATGATGATGATGATGATGATGATGATGATGATGATGATGACGACGACGACGATGACGATGACGATGACGACGACGACGACAACGATCATGCCCTTAAAAATAATACTTGAGAGCTGGGATGCCTGTGTACACTTCTTTGACCACAGAGCAGTTGGGCGTCTAACGATTTAATAAATAAAATTGCTTTTGATCGGGGAAGGGAGATTGATAAAAGTCCTCTAAGGTGAAACTTTCCAAATAAAAGAAAAATTCATTAACACAAAGCGATGCCAGACACAAGAATTGCAATGTGATGAAATATAGTCACAACATCTGCACGCGAAAGCGCAAACGTCAGCACACTGAACAACAACAACAACAACACAACAACAACAACAACATCACACACACATAAGCTCACAAAGCACAACACACATGCGCACTTCCTGAGACGGGAAGACAAATAAAGGATGTGGTCAGACAAGCTGATTTCTTTTATGTCTTCATAATTACAGCACAGCTAAGCGGGTTTCAGCAAATAATTAGATCAAAGGCTTGCAATTATACTTTTTTCAAATTTTTTTTTTTTTTTTTTTTGCTTTGTGACTATGCACGCGTTTCAAGATGATACCGAGAAAAAAATGATTATGTGACATCAAAGGAAGGGTTAGATGACAGATTTCGCGATGTCTTACACTCGGTAAGATGACTCGCTTCTAATTTTTCTTTCCGAGTTGGGGCTCTGTAGTCGGATACCCATCAGGCGTAGCAGCAGACAAAAAGAACTCAATGTTTTCATCGTCAACTCTTTTTGCCAGATCCTCGTCTTTATGTGTTCACTGTCGTCTACCACGCAATTATTATCACTTTTCTTTCATCACTAAAGTTTCTTAACTTCTAGGCACGTTGGCCGTAGATCAGTGTTGTCAAGTATTTCAGACCGTGGACCGCTTTACTAAAGTAAAAAGTACCGGTGGACCACCAAGGTCTAAAATCTCTCTGTACCGTGAAATTCAAATTAAATTCCGACATTTGTTTCATTACAATTCAAAACAAAATGTACTTTTGTGACAGTAGTATAGTAATAAGTTTACATAAATTACAAAGTTCTTTATTAATTAAAATGTTAATGCAATAAATGTTGTTTTTAATGAGGTACGAAGGTGATACTATCTGTCAATGTTGGAGAGTTTCAGACGTCACGTTCCATGTTCAAGCGGCTTCTCTCAGTTCTCAGTCTCACGAGTGTTGAACATCCACTCGCACCAGCAAGTTATTACAAATGGCAGTGGATGATCACAGCGATGTCAGTCCACCATACTCACATCCTACATGACCATTAAAAATAAAGACGTACACCGCGTTACTAAGGGTAACGGATGACGCGGTTAAATGACGCAAAGCTCGCGCTGTGACGTCAAGACTTGGCGAGCGAGCGTTTTATGCCAGCCAGCAGCTGGCCATGGACACAATTAAAAGTCGTGTGAAATCGGACTAATTAGTGTCTGGATTTAAACATCACTTTGCTGACAGATGATGACTGGCATTCGCGGACCACCTGACATACGTGCTCTAAAGTACAAGGCTAACAGAAGAGAAAGATCACTAACCCTGAATTTTCTTTTCGCGACAGGTGAATCACAAAAGGAAAATCTGTAAAATCAGATGTAGAGCGCCGAGACCAGGAAAAAATATAACGAATGGTTCAGATTGGAAAAAAAATTGAAACAGAAATATCAGGAAAAAGTAATATGAAACTAAGAGCATTTAAAAATCATTCAAACCACATCCGCCAGTCTTGAGAGAGAGAGAGCGCGTGCGAGTGCTGACGTCAGCTGACAGTTCACGTTCCAGGTGTCGGTGTCTACATCAGGTCGCGATGTACTGATAGACATCTTACCTGCGTTGTCTCTCTTTCTGTATCTGTTGTTCTAAGAGATCATAATCGAACTTGTTTCTCCCGATAGCAATATCACGAACCTTTAACTTACCTATTCCCCTTGCTCCAAGCCATTCCACTCCCGACTTTCAAGAGCGAGAATTTGACTGGCTGAGTCCCGAAGGGAGACAAAGCAGAGGAAAATCGAACGTCATTTCCTGATTGTCGACCCTACAGTCTCCGAGGACCAGAACTGACGTGTGATAAAGACACGAATTAAACAATGCTCTCCGACACGGCCATAGTTAATTGCCAGCCCTCACGAAACTCTGTGTATGTGGGGTTTATTTACTTATTTGTTTGTCCCATCATCGTAGAAAATCATCCATTTCGTATGAGAGCACTGAAGAGGAGACAATTATTCAAATGAATCTCAATTCTTCTTCAACGCATTTCGCTGCAAATTTATCATCATATTTATCTCATATTTATCTATCCCTAAATTACCTTTTATGGGTTTGGTTGATATGAATTGGTTTTGTTTAGTGCTAGTTCGGTGAACTGATTAAGGTCTCGATATTAAAGTGCGTAAGGTAAGGTTCTCATAATAATTTAAAGACGAACTCGAGTCAAAAGTGCTTGTAGAACATGGAACAGTCTAGAGTTTGTTACTAGAGTGTGCTTTGTAATTATTACTGAGTCTTCTTGCAATTTTCCTGGAAATTAATACTCTCTTTGAACAATATATAAATCTTTCGTTATTCTGAAACCTGTATTCTGTGAGCGAAGCATAAAGACTGATTCAGAGTTGGGTATTTAGCATCATTTGACAAAAAATAACATTTGAAAAAAAAAATCTCTTGTACTCGAGTAAGCATTTATTTTCCCGTTTTGTTTTTCAAGATAATTGATTTAGCGGATTCTCCCTCTGGAAAACAGAAAAAAAAATTTTACGATTGAGAAAACTTCGTTATACTGCGTTCATATAGATATTAATAGACCTAGAATTGTGCTTCATGGGATACCAACTTGAATAAAAAGATGACCAGACGGGTGACCTTTCAGAATTTCAGCCCACTGGCATAAAAGAAAAAAAAGGAAAGGATAAAAAAAACATACAAAATTTTGTTTAAGAGAAAAAAAGCATTCTGACGAGTCTCTTATTTGGAGAACTCTGTAGCAGTCCAGACAGTGCCGTCAGCTTGAATGCATTAAAGATGGCAGCTTGCGATGGCAGGTTTATTGTCTACAGAAGATCTGCCTGTCATCGTCTTTCTCCGTTATTCTGTTTGTTCACCCGCTCGCAAATCATGCACTACTGTATGAGGATGCGATGTGAATCTCACGTCGGTCATTTGATGCCACAGAACAGTTTGTCGAGGACAGCAACAAGAGCAGCGAGAAATGTCACAGATCATTGCAGCTAGCATCCGTAGGAACAGTCAGGCAATAATGCATTTGCTTCTTTTTCACCTCGTGCACCAAGTGAACTGTTCTAAGATTCTCAGCAAAAACGGGGACTGTTAAGCGTACAGTATGGTTAGGTTGGTGTGGTGATAATGTTGGTTATGATGATGATGATGACGACGGAGGCTAAATGTACAGCACAAATATATTTAAGCGTAAAGTATTGTGTCTACGTTGATCGTGAATGTCGTCAATGTGAATGTTGTGAATGTAAATGTTTCTATGTTGAGGAGACAGACTGTTATGAATTTCGCGAGCAGATGAAATGCTTTTTATGCCACGGGTGGTCACTCTTTGTTCCACAGACACAGTTACGTCTCTTGGTTTGCACATGTGCAGAGACAGAAGTTAACCTCCTGGATTCCCTGCAGCGCAGGTGGAAAGTGTTCAAAGCCGGATTAGATAGAAATCAAACACTCGTGTTCGATTTTTAACAGTGTCAACAGGAAGAGAAGATGTGTTCAATGGTTATGCAGAAGATTAAAAAAAAAATACAGTCCCTATTTAGAAACAGTCATGATCGATGGGACGTAGGTTCATTACCATGTGAGACCTGTACACCCCTTGTCCAAGTGTTCAAGTTATTCGTGTTAAATACTTGGCGGATCGTAGGACAGGAATACAAGGCAAGGGGCGCGAGATTCTAATCTTTGTAACGCGGCAGACGTGTGCTATACTGCTCAAATTAAATTGTTCTGAACGCTGTCTCTGTTAGAATCGAATTAACGGACGCCATAAAACTGTTAGCGAGCTTCCACAGAAGCCAAGCTGCCGACACGGGCCTGTAAAGTGATGACGAAGTCTGGAGGCAGAAGTTCAAAGTTCGTGGAGGACAGCCTCTCCATGATGTATCGCCGACACAATTTAAACAGACGACACTCGCCTGCCTACTTCAGAGTCATCTGTAAGAGCCAGGAGGTCCCGGATGTGAGGTCAGAATGTCCATCGATGAAAGCGATAAGTAGATAGCACAGAGAAGAGCAGCAGACGTCTCTTCTGTCAACAAGGAGGCCCCCCGAGTTGTCAAGATAGGATAAGGCAGACGAAAAGAAGAGGCAGGTTAAAAGAAGATAAGTGCTCACAGAGAGCCCCACCGCATTTCATTTTCTTTGTTGCTGGAAATGGCATTAACGAGGCAGGTTGAATATGAATGGAGAACGAGGATGTCAGAAAAGTAAAAATGGATTGCAGTCAATGACGACAAAGAATGTTTTTTATAAAGCCGACAGCTCAGCTGCAAGTACAAATGCTTGTTGTTGTTCTCATTGCAGTTATGAATCATGTATTTGATAATGTTGATCCAAAATAAAGCAGAAATATATTGTCAGTTCAATTAAAATGATATTAGTCATTAGGCAGCCCTGCGTCATCACACCAAGCACCAGGCCACGCTTCAGTGCACTTTAACCCTATGCATTATGTTCTTACAGAACATCACAGGCCGGAGTCAGGTTGATCAGTAGGAAACCAATGTGAAGAGGTCGACCAACGGAGATTAGGATCTCCTGTCAAATAATGGAATCGTCAAATATCTTTCGCTCTTGTTTTCGACTCTGGTTTCCAGTCACGTGACGCGATACGCAGACCTGGGTCGCGGTAAACGTTGTGACAAGTGCTCGGATGACACCAAAACCGTTGCTTTCAGACGGTAACCGAGCTGCCACAACGGTGTAGCTGCGTGTCCTTTTTTAAATCTTCCGGTCGCGGAACTGTAAAAATAATGCATCTGCGAAGCGGAAATGAAGGAAGAGAGATATTTTATCTTTTTCTGTTTGTGTCGCTGGCTTCCGGAGTAGTAAATTGTTTTATTTTTGTTTGTGTTAAGTGTTTTCGTGAGTGTATGCGCATTTTATTGTAGGTGGTGAACAATAAACTGTAAGTAAAAATGTGTGTGCTTATGTGCGAATGTGTGTGTGTTGTGTGCTGATTTCGGTGAAGCCTTTTTTGTCTCTATACCTGTTTGTGTTTTCAGTCTGTGATGATATTACACTATTTTTGGTTATCTTTGTCTTTCATCTCGATCGCGCTCTTTTTCCCACCACTCTCTATCACTACTTTACATTTTTAGTGATCTCATTATTTCACATCTTCATCTTAAAACATTCTATTCTTCACTGCTTCCTTTTTTTTTTTTTTTTGACTTGGCTTACATCCGTGCGCTTATCGGTTTTTGAACACAGATAGCGTTGATGAACTCTAATGTTTCGCACTCCTTCATGTCCTTACCGGCGTTGTGAGCTCTGCAAAACGTTGAACCGTCGTTACATAAATAACTTCATCTGCACAGTCAACGCGCATTTCCTAATTGTTTTCCAGTTTTAGACAGACATCGACCTGCAGTTATCGTCGCAAGGATTGTAAGCAGAGATTTGCAGCACGACCGGAAAACGTTGAGAGAGAGACGCACACACACACATGCCCGTGGGCGGGGAATGGAGGATCAGGTGACTTCTAATGCACTTGTGTTGTAGGGATATTTTTTGGCTCGAAATTCTACCCTGCCATTTTACTTTTATAGCTAGCACCCCTCCCCTTCCCGTTCGTTCTTTGCCGTTGACCCTGCACCTTGACTACCAGCGCGCATGCTCACGTGCCCGATACCACGTTGGTTGGCTGAACTGATTTTTCCGCAAAGATTAGCGCAAAATAGCATCACTCTCTTACAGTCAAAGCTAGGGCCTTAACATGGCGATCATTCATTCATTATTACCGTTCGTTAATATGGCAGATCTATACTTGGTTAAGGAAAATTAGTGATTAGCGTCGAGGATAATTAAGAGTAATAGGCGCGCCAAAGTCTGGATGGTTCCTGCTCTGCTAAGAACAGAAGCCATAACTGTCCCGAGGAAATTGGTCGCCTTACAGTTGACTTGATGAGCTCTCTATCGTAAGAGACATAGAAAGTTATAATAGTTAATGAGAATTGCTATTTTTAATTAATTTTAATAAATCCTTGATCACTACGACGCATGCACAGTAGGCTTTTAACAAAATGTTTTGTTATGTTATAAGTCTTCGTTGTCACAGTAAAACTTTTGGACCGAATAGGTTCTTGCTGGAAAACTGGAGGTTAAAATAACCTAGAAAAGAGGTCACTGTAATTGCACAGAAAAATACATCCAAACTGATGTTTAGCAAATTTAAAAAATAAATATCTAAACACGTCCTCTCCCCGCCCATCCGCAAAACTGAAGTTAAATTTACAAATTTGTATCACTGCAGTCCACGAAATTTTAAACAACGTGGCAATGATAGCTATGTTAAAGTTGATTGACTGTAAAAAAAAACAAACATAGAGAAACCTTTAATCCATACTGAAATGATTAATCGTGTGATTATTTGAACTGAAATACAGTCTTTCTTCTTTCTACTTCTTCTTTTTCTCTTTCTTCTTCAAAGTTATCCACACGTTCGTCATTTTCATCGCCATAGTCATTGCTCGTTATCTACACTAAACATTAAGGCTAATGATTGGCGCCTGTACAACGACTGAGGGACTTTGCAAGATGACAGAAAGTCGTGCCCCCCGGCCACGTAAACAGATCGTTGCTCTTACGGCTTCTATTTAACGGTCCGATCTTCCGCATCCGCTGGCCCGGCGGTGCGTCTAATTCTGCTCACGGCTCAACTCTCAAGTAGCAAACGACGGGCTTTGATCACAGCTTTCGTCTTCCTGTCACACCAGGCCAAGCTCGCGATAACATCTCGCCAATCGGATGCAAGCAAAGCCCGTACCGGATATGTGTGCATCACGGGGCGAAGGCCGCTACACGCCCGTGGATCAGTCTCAAGCGGAATACCTTTGTCGCAAAGATGGCGGAAAGATATGTCACAAATAGGGATAAAGTATGAACGAACTGCTCTTAATTGTAGAAAGATTAAATCCTCAAGTACTTTGTAGTGACGGAAAGATAAACAGTGACGTACCAAATAGTCGTTGGGGAGGGGAATGAACTTGAGTGGTTGACCGTATGTAGGCAATGGATTGTAAAAGGTAGAGCAGAATCTTCTCTATTTTTTGCCTTTACCTTGCATGATAAATCATGGACACACTTGAAAGAATTAACTGTTGGAAAAAGGACTATCTGCTCCGTATCCGAGGATGTTAATTTTTTAAAATGATTTCTTAATTTTGAAGGACTATGTGGACAGATGAACGACGTGTTTCAGTGTTGTCCATAGGAATGGGAATCCCATGGGAATCCCATGGGAAACGTCCATGGGATGGGATCGACGGACAGCACACACTTGTATTTCCCCATTAGTATACTTGATATTGCAAAATAATTTACTGTTATTTCATTCATCAAGGATTTAAATCTTTTCCTCTGAATCTATTGTTGTGAAGTAGCAGAATTATAGAACAAAAGAAACAAAAGTGGTTTCAGTGTGTCCATAGGATTGTTACAATACCATGGGAATCCCATGGAAACGTCCCGTGGGATGGGGACGGGAATGGACAGGCATAAATTGCCATGGGACGATGGATGGGATAGAAAAATATGTCCCATGGACAACCCTGCGTGTTTTGCTGTACAGTGTACAGTCCTTAGTTTCTGAACAGAATGCTTGACGCCTAGCTGACTAGGACTTTGTTGGCCAGTAAAATACAGACCAGACACCCACGATTTTCCGATTCGTTAAACAAAACGAAAGCGAAAATAGCATCGTTTCGATCCGTGTAATGAGACGGGAATTAGACCGTTGTTGCTCAATCTGTTTAGCTGTCATTCAGTACCTTAAAATTCTCAGGCAACTCATTGGAGTCAAACTGTTACATTAATATCCTCCAGGTATGTCAAAAACATTTTTTCAGGAACAGCAACTGGACAGCAAATCTTGGCGCAAGCTTGAGAAAGCAACTGCGAGCATCTGCAGCGCGAAGACCAAGACTTCAAAGGACGGAAGATAGAATGTCTAATGTGATCTCACAGTATAGTATGTCAAGTATGACAAGTACCTTAATCTTGTTGCATTGGTTTGACAAGTACGAACTGTCTAATCATCCACCTTATCCCTAACTTCAATAAACAATCGCAGTCTATTTATCTGCTAGAAGTGTGTACTTGTAGTGAAGTATACATTTCTTCAGTGTACTAGTATGTACTTTGATATATATATATATCTTTCCTTTCTGAATAATTTAAGTTGCCCTCACACACAAATACTTCCCTTTGATTGGAGGACTCATGAAGTTTACAAAAACACATTTAAACACTTGTTTTTATCCAGTCATACCATAGCAGAAAATGTGCATTGAAAAATTCAGTATTGTGATTTGAGTTCTCAATCTAGTTGCTGTTCAGGAATGTGGGTTGTCAGATTAGAGGAGAAACCCTAGACTAGAACACATGCACCTACCAGGCACTAGATTCTCTGTCCCTGTGGTGGGTAATCACCTATTCGCGACTAGTCCTCTATTCGAGCTTTTATCACCTCAGCTCTGTCTCCTTCTTGATCGTTGTCAGACCAACTCATGTCTTCATGTGCTTACAAACGTGTCGCGAGGCAAAAAGCAGGTCGTTTTGTGCTTCGTGACTACTCATTAAGATACAACATTACAAGCCGGCTGATAACAATGATTCAGAGAGCACCTGCAGTGACGGGTGAGCTCGTAAAGCGCTTCGGTTCTGGACAGACGAGGGACGTTGCAAGCGTGTTTGTCTGTGTGGCTGCGAGCAGAATGGACAACATGAGAGCCCGCTTGGTTGTCGTGCTGGTGGTGGGGGTGTGTTCCATAGGGGAAGTGGTTTGGGGCCAGTGCACGAAGACTGGACCTTGCACGTGTCAGACCTCCAGCGGTTTTGTAGACCTCACACCTCTCGCTTCTTCATCGGGCAACCCCAAGTTAGTGTCATTCCTCATATTTCCTTTGATTCATCTCTTACTATTTTGTTTCTTGGTCTTTGTATGTGCACAGAAAGAGTTTTGAGTAAATGGCGCCTTAAATGATACTGGAAAAATCTCAGTACATGCATATATAATATGTGCGTGTGTGTATACACACTAAATAAATAAAAGTGCTATTTATTAATTTATTTGTATCTTTTAGCACCGGCTTTTTTATTCGGTACATCCTGCTTTGCAGACCTCCCTCCATGATAACCCTCCCCAAAGTTAGTGTCATCCATTTATTCATTGTGCTCTGGATCTTGTTCACTCACAAAACCTGTTTAAAGTGTAAAAGTAATTATTTGAGGGACATGCTAAGTTGGAATGTTTGAACCAAATCCATGTAACATTATTGACTGAGGTCTGTCTCTGTAGCCAGATTTTAATTTAGCAATTTCCTATTTTAGACGAAATAGTCCAGGAGTCACAGGGCAAACACTCGAAATAAACTCAACCTCTGTAAAGACTCTCATTGACAATTCTCTTTATAACGCGTCCAGTGCCTTTTTTGGCAAAGAATTTGTAAAACTCATTTCCTAGTTTCAAAAGTAGCTCATGCTATTGTCTAATTCTCTGTAGAATCTGAAAATGTGGACTTGTGTGTGCAAAGAGAATCAGGCTCAGGTAACAAGCAAGATTAGCGACAGTCTTCAAGGCTTAATTACAGATGTATGTGGTCCTGTAGTACCGAGGAGCAAAGACTTACCTAGTGTCATTCAATATTCCAGGTACAAGGACCAACCTGACGCCTTAGGATCTGGCTTCATGTTCTCTTGGAATCCATGTACGCCCTTTGATGAGCTGACTGACTGCAAGCAGGTTTCTGTGAGTACTGTGGTCTGTCCGCCCCTCAAAGTTTAGAGTTTTAAATTATTCTTTTTAATCTGTTTCTTTATCGTCTTTTCTAGTTTACATTTTGATTTTCTTCCCTCCTTCCATCCTTTGTTTCTGTATGTCTCACTGGTTTTTTTTTAGTGTATATTTGCTTTAATTATAAGTGTTGTTGTTCTTCTTAGTTATCCTCACCAAGATTATTGACTATCATTGCGAGGCAGACTTTTGTTTCTGACAATTTAACTGTCTAGCTGGATACTGTATCTTGCAGGGATGCCAAGTTTCATCCGATTTAGCCCAGTCTTTCATGTTGGGTACCCAAGACTCTGCTACATTCGAAAACAGCTCTGGTACATTGCAGATCAAATATTCTGCTACTCAAGATAGCAAAACAAGGTATTGGGCACGTGCATTTAAGAAATAAGAAACCTACAGTAATCTGAAGTAAATAGAAACAAGCAGTACCAACAGAAAAAAAAAACAACTAACACACTGCTGAATGTGTGTGCGATGAAAGTATTTTGAAAATATGGGGGCCTACAGATACATATGTGACAATAAATACAATGAAAAATATTCAACTTTTTCTTTTAACGAGGCATTAAAATGTACTTAAACAAGATCTAAATCTAATTTTTCTATTAAAAAATCCTCCATATATATTTATAGCAAACGTATGCGCATATAACAGATATATTTTCTATTTTTACCTATTTTTCTACCACAGGTCGCTAGTTATCGACTTGATCTGTGACCAAAAGGTTGAAGATGGAAACCTGGTGGTTCAGGGGGAGCTACTCCCTTTGACTTACGTAAGCTAGCAGCAGCAGCAGGTCGTCTCACATGTACATCACACCTGTAGAAACATAAAGCGTGGAAAATATTCTAGGACAAACATAAAGTTAAAGAAATGAAACTGTGCGCGAACACACATATTATTTAATAACAGTATTTGGGGTTTTGCAGTCTATGCAGCTGACCAGTTCCCACTGCTGTATCAAACCTGCATCAAAGGCAGAGGAAGGACTATCCGCTGGAACTATTCTTCTTATCGTGTAAGCATCTGGGTGTGACAATGTTCAACTTGTCTTCTTTCAATAGTTTTTCATGTTTATGAAAAATATTTAATTTAACTATTGTGCATTTGTGTGAATCAATTGGGCAGCAGAACATCCAGGTTAACGGGAGGCTACCGCCATTAATAGTTTATTGATAATGCGTGTTCTCTCCCCTGATATCGGAGTTGACAGAAATGCTATTACTTCAAACGTAAATGTAGAAGGCACACAAGTCAATCAAAAACAATTAAAGCGAGATTTCTTATTTGTGACTGAAGCAAACCTTACTTTAAAATGTTACTGCCGGAGAGACAGCTGAATGTGGTATTTAGTGATTACCGTCATCCATAAGCCTAAGTGTAGAGGCAATTAATTGGCAGACAGTTAAACAGGATTCCCATGAAATGTCAGTCATAAAGTCTTGGCACCTCTGCTTGTGGAGAGTGTAAAATTGTTATAAATTGCACTGCCACTGCCTTTCTAGGGGCTGTCAATCCAAATTTTATTCTCTCTAGTTAGTTCTCCTTCTCTAATGAAAAATGTTCACTCCAGGTTCTTCTCCCTGGCTGGTGTATACGTTACTGTGGGTTTCACCCTCCAGATCTGTGTCCGGAAAGCCACGGGTTTCGAGAGGATCCCCAACTCCACCTTCTGGTTGCCTATTGTGGGGTTTATTAAGGTAACATCTTTTCCGTGCTAATCTTTCTTTGTGGTCATCCAGGTGGCCACGCAGGCACCACTGAACAATGCCCAGTTTTCAAAGAATAGTATTTACATAGTTTTTGTCTTTAACACCATGGGAAGTAGATTACGTAAGAAAAATAAAGTCTCAATGGAAACTGATATAAGGTCACATAGGGTTAAATTTAAACCAACCAAGGTTGAATTTACTTCAAGCTTTGAACTCAGAATGTAAATTCTTCTCCACAATATTTGTGTGTGTGTGTGTGTGTGTGAGATGTTTTATCAATCAAGTAAAAAAAACATTTGTTTTGTTTATTGCAGGATGGCTTTAAATTCACTTTTACATGTGGCAAAGCCAGCTACAGCCAAATATGACCTGATAAAAATCTTTATTTGATGTCGAAAGTTTAAACGTCCAAAGACAAATCGTTTCCTTGACGTTGACTGCCAGCATAAAGGTTAACATTGCACAAAGAGGAATGTTCCCGATGTCACGCTTGTTACATTCGTTGATGACTGGGGCACAACCCACACAAACCTTGATCTCATTACAGATAATGTATCTGGCCTTGAGCAGGCATCAGACGTAAATACGCTGAGATGATGAAATGGAAGTAAAATAAACAACATCTGTATAATCTCTTTGTTCCATGTTTTGATCTGAGAAAACACGTGTTTTCAGTAATTGGATAATTAGTAATTGTGATAGCAACACACCTCCCTCTTCATTAATAGCGCCACTTAACTTCCTTTGACTTGTGTGGTGGTCATGAGGTGTTACCTTTACAATGAACTCAATATCAGACATGTGTGTCCATGTACGGTGTGGCAAGGTTATCAGGTTATGAAAATGACAATGATATCTCACACACACACACACACACACACACACACACACACACACACACACACACACACACACACACACACACACACACACACACACACACACACAGATACACACGCACGGACGCACACGTGCACACATGCACACCAGTTCTATGTTTCATTTTGGATTAAAGTTCTGCGAAAGTTGCTCCCAAACTACATTGTTGCTTCGTTTCGCTCACACACAAGAAGTGTTATCGTGACTTATCAAGCACACCATTAAACATCATTGACATTAGGAGCTAAGTATCGCCGTTACCTATCACGACACAGAGATAATAACAGTGAGAAAATATCTACACACCTTAATGATTGCTGACGATCTTCGTCGCTAATGTCCTTCGTCGTCGTCGTCGAGCAAAATCATAAAGATTCATCGTTCTGAAGGTATATATGAATACGTAGACTATTCTCTGGGGTAAACAAGACTAGATAATATTGGTGTGTACGACCTGATATTGAAATGGGGCGAAGAAGTCTTCATTGGGTTGAATTCGCCGAACGATGTCGGAAATTGTAGATGTGTTCTACTTGAATTTAAATAGTCTAGGTGCATGTGACCACTCGTTAATGCAGTGCACTTAGAAGGGATCAGTCATATCAAATGTTGAATTTACTTAGACGGATAATTATATAGAGAAAGTTTCACGTTTATGTGTTTGATAGGTGATGAACATCTTTAGTTCCAAATAATACAAAGTCTCACTGTGAAATGATACTGTTACTGGATACCTTGTACAAGTGTACCATGTAGTTAACAGTTCAGGAAGCATTTCAGACTTTACATCTAGTTTGCTCCTAATTATAGTTTTGTTTTCTTCACACGTGTTTATATGCTTTTATTTACTCGAATACAAGAAAAGACTGGAAGAAGAAAAGAACGAGAGATACAAAGAATTTGTTTTGCTCTGTTTGTTTTTGTTTGTTTTTAATTTTAATTTTTGGTGAGAGATACTCTATCTAAGCATGGGATTGATGGGAATAAGTGTGAACATTTGTAATATCTCAATACCCATAGAGGATGACAGAATAAAGAATGTTGAATCTTTCTAGCAACTCAGTATAAGACTTAAAGTTTAGTTTGCTCCTAATTATAGAACAACTCGACCTCACCATTTCCAGAAAAAGCAGAGGCCATGGCAGAGCGTGGGAGCGTGATGCTGATGCTCAACTTGATGATGATGATGATGTTGTCGGCGACACCAGTGGCTGGTGACTGCGAGAAACTCGGGCCCTGCTCCTGTCAGTCAGAGAACGGGATCATCGATTTGTCTCCCCTGGCAAGCTCCAGTGGTCCGGCGTAGGTGCTGCCATCTTACACGTGGCTGGATGCTGTCTTCTGTCTCTTTGTGTATCTGGATCTTAGCATTTTCTTTGTGTGCTTTAAAATGCGTCTATCCTACTTCATTTGTCCTCTCCATGTCTAACACACATGAAACGAAAGGGAGACAGCAAAACAAGAATAATCTTTTCTTGAAATTTAGAAAAAAAAACATTAGACTCTTTCCAACATGTATGATATGTCTCAATAATGTTTGACTTCCTGGTACAACTTGGAAAGACTCAGAGTATCGTGACAAAGTTTGCTACGGACACCATGGCATACAACTCCCTACCAGAAAATGAGTTAGGAAAAGAGAAATGGGTGAGGTTACAAAGCTATTGGAAAGGTCAAAGTTCGAGTCAGGGTTAGTAGATTCAAACCATGGTCTTTACTTCCTAATACCACCTATTCGCTAACTCCTAACATCTTTTCTGGTTGTATGTCATGGCGTCCATAGACCACCAAGAATATGTTACCAAAGACTATTGCAACATTCGTGAAGCAGTCAGTAGATTGTTTACGACTCCTAGAAAAAGGCATCTCATACAAATACGAAGTTAGTTTGGAAGGAATTTGACACTTTCCCTATACCGTAAAAGGGAGTAAAGGTTCGGGTAGGGATTATTGCAGGGATTATTGATAATTTGACTAAGAATACTAAAGTATGAATCGACTGTAGCTTACATTCTGATAATACACACAATGAGATTGCAGGTTAATAGTATTCTTTGAAGTTTATAGCTTTGATTTATAATACAGTATAGTCAACAAGCAACAATTTTTAACCTTCACATTAAATTTCGCTCAGATTCAAAGATCTGGCCGACAAGACGAGCAGCTGGAAGTACTCGTGGAATCCCTGTACACCCTTCAGCGAGCTTCAGTGCTCGAACGTGCGGTAAGTCCGCATGTGCTGACTGTCTTTGTGTCTAGTCCTTAATGTTTTAGTTATGATTATGCTATTTGTGCTGTTTAGTGTCTTTGAGCATTTTATGTTTTTATTTTGAAATTTGTTTACATTATGTTCTACCATCATAACAGAAATGACACCTTTAACACTCATTAGCAATGATGACACATAAAAAAATCAGAAAGTTCACACACTAAGACATCTGACGCCGAGAAAGGTTAATGAATGGCTAGTACTGAGATACATCAGTGATACACCTGCGCCTGTGTCTTGCAGGCATGTCAGGTGAGCATGGCAGGGACTGAGTCTTTTGAAATCGGGATGCAGGATACGGTGACCTTCACTTCAATCACCGGCTCTGATGATGTCTTGCTTACTTACACAAGTCCCTCCCCACAGGTTGTAAGGTCCTGATAACATTGCAATATTTATTCTTTACAGTAAACTAGACTTTAAAATAACATTAGAATAGTAAATGTATAGATGGAAAAAGAAACATTATACTCGGGAAAATGCGTAATAAAAACCAGAACCAAGTTTATGATATCTGTACATACATGCATACATTCATTCATACAAACAATTTTGAAGAAATATATTTTACAAGGGAGTGAGTAATCAATGGTCGGTATATAAGCACAAACGTTTTTTTACCATGAACAAAGTATACGAGTCAAGTTTTGTAGGTATTGCTGAGATTTATATTATGAAATAAAGAGTGATAGAAGAAACTAAAGTCAAGGTATGCTGTTGTACGGGACAGAACCACCTTGGTGACACTGAAGTGTGACCCGACCATCGAAAGCAACCTGGATGTTGAAGGCGAGCAGGGCTATGCCATGTATGTAAGTATAACGGTTCACTTTAATACTTCTATCTTATAAGGGTTATTTTCTTCAAATTCTTACCTATCATAACACACACACACCACACACACACACACACACGGGCCGGGATACATTTCCTACCTCGTTCCAGCCAAAAATCTACTGGTGAACCGAGATCACCAAACACTTTCTGTCACGGTTATCACTTTCCCACCTAATGTTCTCATTCATTCAGTCGTGCTTTCGACTGTAAGTCATAAATGGGTTAAATTAATCAGAAAAACACGGAGGCATGGACTGGTCCGTGACAAACACATAAAATAATATTAGACTAATGAGGTGTTATGTGCAGATTATGACACTGACGAGCAGGTATTGTTGCCCTGGTGTGACAAACATCAGCACCTCAAGTTTGTCACCTGGCACTATCATCCTTATTGTGTGAGTACCCAGCTAACACTCTGTGAACAACGGATAATTGAATGTGTTCTGTGTTTCATATATATAACTAGTCTGGGGTGTTAGTTTTTGTCAAGGGAGGGACATTGGTCTGTGTCGTGGCTAGTTTATCGAGCACAAAGACCTATCATTTGCTGAAGTTTAAGAGAATCTAAGAGTGTGTTGACTTTTTACAATCCAGCTACAAATGAAGACACAAGGGACATGACTTACATGACCTCTGACACCGACAGTGCAAGAGAAATAAGACTACAAAAGAACAAAGAAGAAAGTTTGAATACATGCACAGCAGTATCTTTCCTGTCTTTTTTCCACTCACGTTTTTCTCAAGTGCGAAGTAATCTATTTTTATATTACCTTTCTTTCAATCCTATTTTCTCTCTTGCTTCAAAAGTAATTAGTCTTTGTTCTTTCTTTCAATTACATTCTGCTTTCTGTCTAATCTTTTAATGATCAAACGATCATTGTATGCTTTACGACCAAAAATGATTGAAACTCGGCTAACTGCAGTTTCGTGGGGCTGGCGCTGGTGTACGTGGTGGCGGGTGTGATTGTTCAAAAAACTGTCCGCAAGGCAACAGGAAGGGAAGTCATCCCCAACCACGATCTCTGGTTCTCCTTACCTGGACTCATCAAGGTGACTAGACATTTGACACTTTGCATGAAAACACAGAAAAATGAATGTCATAATTGCTTAGTCTCTTTCTTATATGCTATTAGTTGAATTAAAACGATTTTTATAAACTTGTGCATATTATGTATTAAGCATTACCGTAAATAACAAAATATAGAATATTTGTGACGATGGTTAACGGTTTGTAATGAGGATTGTTTGAGGGCAGGTGGTGACAATGTTCATTTATTTTCCTGCAGGATGGCTTCAGATTCACAACATCTTGCGGAAGGATGAGATACGAAAAAATCTGACTTTCAGGCCATAAGAGTGGATGGGAATGGTGGATACTTTGTTCCTCTGATGTTCTGAGAGATGCAGCTACACAATTGTTTTGACAGTATGTTTACTTCCTGATTGGCTATAACTCAAAAAATATACAAGACATTCTGTTTATACACAAATAGGTTATTTATAATGCATAAAAGCAGATTATTTATAACAAACATAGATATATTTTTATAATACACAGTAATATTATTTATACTGCAAAACTTGCTTTCCAGACACGTGATTTGAAAAAAGGTTAAATTAGAGCTTTCTGAAGTCAAATTGTTTTAAAATGAAAAACACAAGTCTGTGTTGTGTGTGTGTGAGAAAAGAGAGGCTGTAAGAGTGTCAAACATTTTTTCATTGTTTTGTACACATTCAAAGTGCAAAAATAAAACTTGTTTCCTTTACTTTGTTCAGAATGGGATGAATGAATGTCTGCAAATGAGAAATATATGGAAGACAGGAGGAACAAAGAAATATTCCAATGTACAGATAGTAGTAAGCAAGAAAACTTGATGGTATAGATGTGTTAAAGAGATGTTCATAGAAGCTACAAGAAGCGTGTAAGCAGACTGGGTAGAGACCTCTTATATACTTTATTGTTTATCGTCTACCTGTGCCTGTGCTAGTCTACACTCTCTGTAGTCCACTTGACCCATTAAACGTGTCAGACATAAGTGAGATATACGATATTTTTACGAGAGGCACGTAAGTGTTTTGTTTGGTTTTTTTTCACTCACTCTCTAGCATTATGAGTTTTACACTTTCAAGATGTATCGTTCATAAACTTCAGCCTGGAGCCTGAATATAAGGGCAGTAGAGAATATCATACAACTCCCATTATGTTGAGGCTCTTTTCTATAACAGTTGAACATACCGTAGCCGTAGAAGCAGTGATTTCTAAAGCATAAATCCTAACGGTCTCTTTCTGCCGCCTTTTTTTTTCTGAAAAAATCGGGTACCATCTCACTCACCATAAAAATGCTTACTTCGGATGTAGTTCTCTTTGGTTAAGTCACTAGTTTCTCAAACCTTTTGACAAAAATGGCAATGAATATATTCACACACACACACCACTGGATAGGACACTGGCGTCCGAACACAGAGGCTAGTCGGTTCGCTACCCTTGTGGCGCAGCCAACACAATCCAGTTGATCTACCTTGTCGGTAATGGTAACCTGAGTCAATAGAGGGTTGGGGCAGGTAAAATGGATAGCGAAAGAGAGAGAGAGGGTGGGAAAGATTAGATGTGCACCACCCTCACAAGAAAAGCTGGTCTCAGTATCTCTTACACCTCAGCTCCCAACGATCTTACAGAGACGACCTTTACCTTTACACCTTTATAGGTTATTCTCTACCTTTTTTCAACATCTTTTTTTTTTTATAAAAATGGACACACACACACACACACACACACACACACACACACACACACACACACACACACACACACACACCACAAACGCATGCACACACTAACACACGCTCACACACAGACATACACATCTCTGTAGGCACCTACATTGTACATATGTACGCCTGAACAAATACTGACTCAGAAACCTTTTCAACCAACAAAGTTTCATTAACCGTCTCAGTGTTTTAGTGATAAGAGGTGGAGCACGTACCTGTGACCTGACACACACCAATATAACAAAGTCAGAGTTCAATTCTTAACCCTGTAACGTCACATGAACTGGTTAACATCACGTGAAAGTATTCAGAGGGTGTGAAGGGGAGTTTGGAAGGGTGGGGGAGACTACACGGTGTGAGTACACAGTGTGTGAGGCAATGTAACGAAGAGTACACACAGTAGTTCGGTTCAACACCACACCAGAGGTTATCTGTCGTCTTGTGTCCTGATCACATCACCCACGTCAGCTGTGAACGCCATTCTATCAATGTTCCACGGAGGACTTGTGACAGGAATACACTTTGCAGGTAGCCTCCCCTGTGATTTATTGTGTTCAAGAAAAAAGAACTCTACAGAAACACTAAGGAAGTCATGACTGGTAGAAGTGAAGTGGTTGTGGTGTTGGTGGGGATGTGGTGGGTGGCCTCGGTGACCGGTGACTGCACTAAACTCAACTCCTGTTCCTGTCAAGCGGTTAACGGAGTCATCGACTTGTCTCCCCTCAAAGCCAACAGCGGGGCGGCGTGAGTGTAACTAACGGTCACGTGCTTCAAATTCTGACATTTGTCACCCCTGCCTTTTGCCTTTTGCACGCTTGTCCCTCTTTATTTTTATCAAATACGATTAAATTTAATGTTTATCAAGCGCTTGTTTAAAGTATAATTATTTTGTCCTGAATTAAAAAGAAAATGGTGATAGTAAGTTTACTCTGGGTCTCATAAAACTTGTAGATAAATATCCTGACTACTCCTACGGTACTAAAATGTAAAAGTCTCATTGATAAAGGGTAAAACTCTCTCCATCACTCAGCATCCTCGAAATACTCAGATGACTAGGACTAGATTATTGCACATACAAGCAGTTTGTTACAGCGTTTCAGAAATTCAAAACTGTAGTTGTAAACTATTTTTTTTTTATCACTTAACGAACAGCTGAATTAGTTATAAAGACAAAGTATCTCTTAGGCAGTCATTTTTCTAAACAAAGTGACTGTGATAGCTTAAAAAAAACCTTAAAATTATCAAGAGATGACTCTGATTTTTTTCTATCTACTTATCCCTTTAGTTATCAAACTATTCATACAGATAGGGTGAGGTACTTGTACCTACAGGACATTGCTCACTGCACATGCTATAACACATGACAAGACATTAAATCATACTGATAATGAAGTCTAAATAATATTAGTTCTTATTATTAATGTATGTCAACAGATTTAAAGATATACAGGCTAGTGGGGATAACTGGCTATATTCGTGGAATCCCTGCAAAGATTTCACCGAAAAGCAGTGCAAAACTGCTTCTGTAAGTGTTGTACTGAATTCAGTAAAGTGTGAAAAAAGTAATGTTGACACTGAAAAAAAAACAATTATGAATTTATTGCCTTTTGTCTTCAGCTGATTAACTTTCTTCTCGCCCTTGTCTGTCGTATATTTAATCAGAAAAGATTGTAAGAAATTTATATTTTCAAGATTCTCTCTCTCTCTCTTTTAATCCATCTATATATATATATCGTTTTATTCTTTTTCCGAAAGAAGAGGAAATGACTCAAAAAGTAATCAAATATAGAAGAAACCATTAGAGAAGCAACATGTTTATATAATATTTCAAATAATATTTTTAATATGACAAATTCTGAATTTTTTTTTTCGTTCTTTTGTTGTCTTTTTGTTTGAGTGCTTTCTTCAGTGTGTGTGTGTTGCGCGGTTGTATATGTTTCTCTGCCCATAGTAAGAAAACCCGATTATGTTAATTACTTCTGATGTAGATTTACAGAAAATGTTTGAATTTTTGACAGGCCTGCCAATTTAACCAAGATAAAAGCGATTCCCACATAATCGGAACACAAGACTCGGCAACTTTCTCAACTGTGGGGTCTGATGTCTTGCTCACCTACTCTGCTGTAGAGTCCGGGGTTCTTGAGGTTAGAAATATACAATTGTTTATATTGATACAAGAAAATTGCTTGAAGATAAGATGAGAGAGGGAAGCACAGAAAGATTTTTGTGTATATATATTATCTGGACAGGCTATCACCATGCGTCGAGACTAACAGACAAGCAGGCAAATAAGACAAACGTCAGCAACAATACAATATCCTCGTTAATGTATTTCAGTCTGCTTACTGTTGAATCCATTGGTCTACCTACCGATGTACACGGACAAAATTTCTCTAGCACACACATGCATACAAGTGCACACACACGTATAAGATTCCACTGAAGGAAGAACAAACTTTGTTGCAAAGAACCTGATTGACTTTTGTCATAAATTACACATTCATAAACACTTGAACGCACGCAAACTTGTATTTCAATACATATAGTTGTCCAGTGACATGGACTCAAAACCCTCAGGCGGCCATTGAGCAACCAAGTTCCCCCGTGTTTCAGACGACACAGGATTACCCTCAAGTGTGACCAGAGTGTGGACAGCCAGCTGGACGTGCAAGGAGAGCAAGGCGGTAGTGCTGTCTATGTAAGTGTGGACACTGATGTCGAATTATATATTTTATATTTCTGACTGGATATCAAAATTAAATCTTGTCTGGAGTAACGGAGTAAAATGTGTGAAGAAAGGACATAAAACTGCTGACAGCTATCAGAAGATTCAGTTGTTGTTTGCCACAGACCATGACACTAACAAGCAAGTATTGCTGTCCGGGAGTTCATGTGAAGGTGACTAGCGGAGGTCTTTCAGCTGGAACCATCATATTGATAGTGTGAGTAGTCCTTGGTCTTAGTACGTGAGTAGGTATTATTTGTATAATGCAAATAGAAATTTTTCTCATAAGTCAATAGGCATCTTTTCATAACATTAAGTAAACATCTCTTTGAAAGCTTGAGAAGAAATCTTTCTCATATTGTAAGCCAACATCATTCTCACAACCTGAGTAACCATCATCCTCTTAATTTATTACAAATAATTTTTAACGGAAGCATAAATAAATATGTGTGGGTGTTTTTTTAATGTTGACTTTGACGTTTGAGGAGGAACTGGATGACCTTTTGCCGAGCGTTTAGGGCATTTCAGCGGGACTTTTCAAGTGTGGGGTTAGTTCTGGTGAACTCTCTCCACTATCCCTCCTCATGTGAACCGGGTATTCATATTTTTTCTCAAAGCTGTTGCGCATAATCTGTGGTGAACTGTCTGTGAAGTCTGTGTGTAAAATTTGTTTGAAATAAAGAATTATGTGTAATCTAGTAGTTACTTTCATTCTTTTAAGGACATAATGCGGCGAAACGTCCGGCGGCGAAAAGCCAGTCGGCAAAACGTCCGATCCGAAACGTCCAGCGGCGAAACGTCCAGTCGACAAAAAAACGTCCGGCGGAGAAACGTCCGTCGGCAAAACGTCCGCACACGGAGCGCCCGGTGGGGTCAAGTATATAGATGCGTGTTCATGCACGAGTTGCTACAGACCCCGTATGACAACTGCGTGAAGAACTCTTCATGGTAAAGTCGTGATGCCAGACGCAGTTGAAGTTCTGTGGAATCCATCTCTTGATTTGCTTTCTTGTTATTCCTCTTTCACTTTTCTCATGCACTTCGCATGTGTCTTCAGCTAAAATAAAACCACACTCACTACACAGAATATTGTGACAGCATTGGCCAATAGCCTCACCTCATCTCCTCTTGATACCGTGGACTGCACTACTACAGTAGTCTACATTCATTCCTACATTAGTAGCGCCACTACACCTAGTCCGTATTTTAGATAGTTTGTACTGCTTATTTACCTGTCTGATGGAGTATGTATTGATTACTTTTTATCTGGATGTGATTGTGTTGCTTATTTTTTTAATTTATATTGCTTGTTCATATGCTTGAGCGAATTGCTACAAACATTATATCTTGTCTGTGGGAGGACACTATAGATGCAGTCTTTAAAAAAGCTTATCCTGATTGTATTTTCACCTGGTCGTTTGCAGGTTTGTGGCACTGGTCCTGGTATATGTAGTGGCAGGGCTTATCCTTCAGAAGGCTATCCGTAAGGCAAGTGGCAGGGAGGTCATCCCCAACTATTCTGTGTGGTCCTCCATACCTGGACTCATCAAGGTGAGTCGGTTAGCCTGGACTGTCAGCATGTGTTAAACGTTTTGGAAACGAGTTCAGAGGAGTGAAAAGGTGAAGAAACAAAATGTAGATGTCGAGGTCATCCTTGTTTGTTTACCGGAGAGGAAGCACCAACACGAACTATCATTTAAATGTCTTTGATGACCGTGGAAAGTTTTAATAGACGAATATTATTACCATGTAAAGTATGTGTCTGGTCTGAACACACCGCTTTCTCTCCTTTCACTCTTTTTCATTCACCCAATTCACATTCTACCTTATCTTCGTTCTTCACTAGCCCTTTACACATAACACGCCATTTTCTTGTCTGTCTGTCCTCCTATAATATAGCAATAATTGTTGATACAAGTTTTAAAAGCAATATTTTACAGTTGAATGAAATAAAGCTTTTTTTACATTTCAGGATGGCGCAAAATTTGTATTCTCCTGTAGGGGATCTTCCTACCAGAAAATCTGATTGCGGCGAAGCATTGGGGAGTTGACCCTGACATTTTGTATCTCACCCTCACATCAACATGTTGTCACTCTGTCACATTAGCCACCTGTTGACATTGCATCGTCTTCATTAGTGTCATCTGTCTGTTGTGCAGTCTGGTGCTTGACAGAGATAAAAAGTTGATAACGGGGTATCGTATCAATTGTACTGTGAGTCTTCAACCAATACAAGAATGATATTTGAAACAGATGTGTGATGGGAATACATTTAAAATTCAATGCACTGTAGATAAATGATGACAGGCCTCCCAATCTTTTGACACGCATTAGAGATATGGACACACTGAAGTGACTTCTTGAAGGATAACGACGACGTGAGTGTCACGTGACACTGGCTGTTAGCCGTGACTGATGTGACCTCGCAGTTACTGCCACTGGACTGACTGACTGACTGACTGACTGACTGACTGACTGACAAACTTGTAATTGTGACTAGCGTACAAGCTTACATACCATACCTCAATCGTAAAAAGTTCTCGTTTCAAGCACATCTACACATCCACCATAATGAGCCGATACACACAAGGTCAGACAGGTCAAGGTAACTTTATATTTTCTTAAAAACAAAACTAAATAAAACATTTCTGAATTAAAATCTTCTGTTCAGAGAAAACCGACTGCGTGATATAAAGAGTACAGTCCTTTGCTGTTTATTTGTTTCTCTCCTCGAAATCCCATGGTGTTGGTGATCCTGTGGATGTAGATTACTGTCGGTATCTACTCTGTCTCAGGAAGCAGTGACGGTAACAACACATCACGTGGTCTGTCACGAGGATGTCGCATCACGCGCTAACAGTTAGTTCCTAACAGGCTCGGCGTTGTGTCGAGTCACGTGTCATTTCGCGTTGTCCATGAGTTACAGGTGCTGAGGAAAATAAATACAACCAAATGTATTCAAAGTGTAAAATAAATATGTGTATTTTGTCTGGCTAGCTTTTCTGTTTTGATTTGACTTGTGCATCTCCAGAATAGTTGTAAATATTTTAGAAAGTGGGAAAGAAAGGGAGAAGACTATTTAAATAGTTGTCGCCTGCCAGCGCTTCACTTCGCAAGAAGACAGGACAAGTGGAGGGACACAACGTGTAGGAAATCGTTTCTCCTGACTATCAACGATTATCAAAACACGGGTTTGATAACCTACTTTCTGTCAGACAGGTAGTGTTGCCAACCAAGTGGACGTGTTTCCCTTTTCAAGTGTTGTTCAAATTGTAAAGCATGCGCAGGGATGTGTTGTGGTGTTGGTCCTAGCGTGGCAGGTGAGGTGGGCGACACCACAGGTAAAATGGGAATGCAAAATGATGAATACCTGCTCCTGTCAAGCAGAAGAAGGTGTGATTGACCTCTCACCCTTGGCTAGTGATGACGGCCCCGCGTGAGTATGTCGGTGTTTACAGCTTGTGTTTGAAGTCTAACTTTTTGTACTGAGGTTTAACAGTTAGAAAATGTTGCTTAGTTTTGAATACCATATGCTAAAAGATTTGCTCCACTGCCAAAAATGTGTTATTTGTTGTTGACCCTAAAGTTGTTGTGCATATGGTCCTATATGTGTAAACAAAAAGTTCACTCCCTTGTGTATAAGGGGCAGAGAATCGTTTCAAAGTATGTGTTGTAAACATTGTAACAGCTCTTGATATACTCCAGATGGCTGTTTAAGTTTGTTTTTTATTTTCTTTATAGGTTTAAAGATCTTTTAACTCCCGAATTGGAAGGATGGAGATATGCATGGAACCCATGCAAGTCTTTCACTTTAGGCACTTGTAAAAATGCTGCTGTGAGTAGTCAGAAGCTGCTGCACGGATGCTAAGTTGTATAAACTGTTCTTTTCATGGTCATAATCATCAGTCCCTTGCCCCACTAGCTGCGGAGTCAGGCGATGGTAATACCATCTCTCGGGATCATTCTCTCTTCTCAGTCCTTGTCAGTAATCGCCAACTGAAGCACTGGACAGCTTCTGTAGAATAGCAAATCTGCATCATCCATTCAACTGACAATATTGTATTTATTGCAAAGACCTAGTCAAGACCCTGGGAATGATACACGTTTTACCTGTTATCGTTGAATCCAATGTAGCAGTCGTCAACGATGTTCTGTTGTTGTTACAGTGCACCTACTCGCACCTGCCGATTCCCCTTCCCTGCCCCAACACTCACACAAATCCTCTCATGCAAGGAGAGGAGGGTATGCACAGTGATACCCTCCTGTCCTTTCAGTTTCACTTGCATCAACAATAGTCTTTGTATGGGTTTCTTGTGCAAAATGCTTTCGCGACCTTATGCACGGTTGTAGATGTCTTGGCGGCTTTACATATTTCAGTGTGTTCGGTCGTGTGTGGGATATGAGTGATTGTAATAAAAGAGAGCAACAGAAGATAATTACACAATGAATCATCCAAAGTATCCGAACAAACACTTTTTCAAGGTTGTTTTTTTAATGTGTTCACAGGGCTGTGAGTACTATCAAGACGGAACCCAATACACCAAGCTGGGCACACAGGAGAGCGCTCAGTTTGTTACCGATTCAGGTTCCCTCCAACTTTACTACAACAACACAAAGGAAGGCTCATTTAGGTATTGACCTCCTGCTATTACCAGAATAATATTTATTACAAAAATAGGGATAGAAAAAGCAACACAGACGGTAAGGTATCTGCTTCCTGATGTAACCAAAAGAGAGAGATAGAAAGAGAGATAGAAAAGGTTAAAGATTATGTTCAATCAGTAAATTATGATTTTATAGGACGGAAGAAAAGGAAGCCATCTATACCGGAGCTTTGCTAAAAGCTTGAGTGTATATAAGTGAGAGTGAATGAGGAAGGGAGAAACCAACGGAAATATGGAAAGTAAGACGGAAAAATAAAAACAAGAGGAATGGGAGGAAAAAGAGAGTGACACAGACTTACAAGATCCATCGACTACTGACAGGCAGACAAATAAGCTGACACACAGTACCATGGACCAAAGAAGAGAAGGCTGAAGGATTTACCTGTTGCAGAGGTCTGACGGTGACCTTAACGTGCGACCCCGCGGTGGAGAAGAACGTGACGGTGCAGGTAACTGGATCCCCCGTTGCTGTGAGTCTTCGAAAGCAAACATCAGAAGCCTTTCACACCTTCTCTCTCAAAAAGAGATTAGAACCATCTGCCTTTATTGCCCCTAAAAGAGCTCGTACCATAATTACCTGGACAAAGAATACCAAGAAACATTACTATGCTTAATATTACAGGTGTTTATGTTGTTATTAAATTTTTATTAATAAGTAGCTTATAAAACGTACAAGATAATAGAAGCCCTCCAAATACAGATGTCAGGTCACACGACCATAATACCCAAATACAAAATACAGGCTAGGATCTCTAGTGATCTTATAGGCAATGGACGTAAGTGGTTCGTCATGTCTTGGGTATGTGAATACCTCGCCCTCATCTACCGCCGCCCTCAGACATGTCAGATAAATCAAAGCACATTTCTAATGGACAGCTTTAGGAGGAGAGGGAAAGTTATCATCTCTCCCGAGGATGTCTCGAACCAGCGACCCCTATCGTCCAGCAGTGCCAGATATATATATATAGATCATTCAATGCTATATTTGACTTGAGCAAATATTTGTCAGTGTTGGCTTGTCTGGGGCTCTTCCCTGACTGTAGCCTTGTTTATATTTTTACTGTATTGACTACCTACATACCTATCAGTGTTGGAGACAATGAGCAGAGTCTAGCCATCTATTGTTCGTGTCTACAGGGACTCACACTGACCAGCAAGTACTGCTGCCCACAACACAATACATTCCAACTGTCCATCGGTTCTATTCTTGATATCGCGTGAGTATAAAAATTATGATGACCAATATGTCAGTGAAAGTCGCTCCTTAGGAATTAAACCCGAAAGTCAAGTGTGGCTGTACAACAATGATCCTTTGCACCTTGACACATCAAGCTGGAACTGGTGACAAGGATAATATTGTCGCCACAACATCCACACAATAATGACATACCAGCATTTTCTACTGCCCGTGCACTATAATTACAGAGATTGAGAGTGTCTTAATAATGTTAAGAAAATGTTCTGGTCTAAAGAACCTGCAAAATCTGGGTTAGTTTTACTGTGGTGTCTAGTATCATATGGTTTCGTAACCTGGAAGGTTCAGTCACATCGTCCATTTCAATAACCACTGTACTGTCATTCCATCTCGGAGTCCCTCTCTCAGACATTCCAAGGTAAAGGTAGTCACTCCACTGTCCAGGTTCGCCGGACTGCTTGTGGTGTACATTGTGGGTGGCATCGTCTTTCAAGTGGGAGTCCGTAAATCGTCTGGCAAGGAGATCATCCCCAACTACAGCTGGTGGTCGTCGTTACCTGCACTCATCAAGGTGAGCAAACATTGTGAACCAACCGCCGTGACTACTGTCTACAGGCGTTCAGCCACATTGTGTTGTGCTTATCTTTACTTGTGTATCAAAATGTTCCTTTGTATGTAGGCCTGCTATTTTACCTGGGAGCCTGAACAGTGGTCATAATTATGGAAAGTAAGAGTGACCGTTGTAATCTACTTCAAGGAGCGAGTAAAATGATTGACAGATTCTTTTTTGATTGAACATACGAGATGCCAGATTTTCTTGGCCTTATCTTCAGGTTAAATGGCTCGCTATTTATATATAAAACAATAATCGCATAACATCTAAGTAATAAATATCTAATGTGTAGTTTTGAAAGCAATCGTATTATTTCTGACACTTTACTGTTGAATTGAAGAGGTCTCATACATTTTTAAATTGCAGGATGGCATGAAATTCACCTTTACCTGTGGAAGGTCAGACTACAATAAATTTTGATGCCGACAACATGAAGAGATTTAGTATTATTCTGTATTATCCTGTATTATACTGTATTATCTTTGTCTCTGTCTCGCTGCTTGGAGAATTTGCGTTGTCAGCCCTTGTTTTTGGAGTTTCAGAAATACTTTGGTTTATTTTTACTGTGAAGTCATGTAGGAACTATATATTTAAATATATGTAAATTCACATTATTATTATTATTACTATTATTATTATTGCGATGATGATGATGATGATGATGATGATGATTATTATTATTATTAATCATGAATACGATAACGAAACCTTCATTTTTCTTGTTCGTAAGTGTGTTGAAGCTGTATTTATATTTAGCGCTTCGATGCAAAGTAAAGAAGTGAGAGTTAAACAGTTATGGAGAAAAAAAACTTGTGTTGTTACAAGAGTGTCAGGCGTGTGGAGAAGTTTGTGAACTGAAATGATGTTTATAAAAGTATATCTGTGAACTGAAATGTACTGTAAAATATGTATGTGAACCGAAGTGTACTCATTTTCTCTGTGTGTGTGTTTCTCCGTGAACTGGATCGTGTTGTAGAAATATATCAATGATCTAATATACATACAAAATGGATACTGTCTTAAAACTGCGATGTCACAAGAGAGAGAGAGAAAGAGTTTTTGAGATAAGTTTGTAACACAACAAATAACTTTTTATACAGATAGTTACATCGAAGTGTATATTATATTAACACTACTGCCTCTTTTAGCATTCATGGAATTTTTCTTTATTTCTTGCGGCGCATTATTTGATTGTGTGGATGCAAGTAATTTTATTAGTCTGTCGTAACATAATGCAAAACAGAACGGGTGCATCACAGCTTCATAACAAAGCAATTACACGATAATTATAATTAAAGTTACCGATAATTGCTGCACTCGGGGAAATAAAAAGAAAACAAAGTCGCTGGCATAATACTTCACAACTGCCGGCCCAGTACGACCTGCCGAACATGACAGTGTCAAGAATCATAGACAACAACATCTCTCTCTATCTATTCTGTCAAGCTCCTTTCACTATACTCAGTGGTAAAAGGTAAATGTTGAAATTGCTCCCACATTGTAGTGCCTGTGACGGTGGTGATAGAAAAGGTGTTCACAGTGTTTTAACATCCCTGATAACTCATCTACTCATATGATGGGAGGAGGAGGCATGGAACAATATATTGTGAAATATAATGGCGAACCCCAAACGGACAACCTTCTTTCCCGAAGCAAGGTGTCCAACCACGAGGTTAGAGAACAGCATCATCCATCAGCGACTGTATCAGGTCCCCTGGCGAATAACTGGGCTGTGAATGATAAACACAAGCCCAGAGAAACATCACTGCACAGTACTGAACATGACTGGTTATCAGTGTACTGAGTAACTTCAAGGCGCCATCTCTAGTGTATCTGTGGAATCCAAATGAGTCACTACACTGTCCAGAGCGACATCAAACACTCTACCTACACAAACATATATACATGTATAAATAAACACACACACACTTATAACACAGACTGCGTGCTGTTCGATTCTGATGTCTTCCACTTTGATTTTGTATAACTCAGGGTGTGAACCATGTTTGGAGGAGACTTGTTAGCCGTGGCAGTGCATGTAATGATGCTGGTCTCACAGGTGAGAGGAGATTGTAGACAGACTGGCGTCTGCTCCTGTGAGACTGACGAGGGTGTCATCGATCTCTCTCCCCTGGCTCTGGATGGAGATGCTATGTGAGTAGCTTCTTGTGCTAAAGATAGACATAATATACTTTGTCGTATAGAAATATCGTTTTTATTCTTTTTATTTGATATGTGACTTTATTCTTTCGGAACTCAAGCCATTATTAAAGTTTACTTTCTTATTTAGAACAGTTAAATTTTTTTACAAATCCAGGAACTGTGACGTTCAGTCATTTAATGAGATTTACTTATTTTTACCATATTATATTCTTATTTTTTTAGTGTCGGTGGGTAAGACTCATTTGAATTGTATTAATGAATAAGTATTTTAAATGATATATTATATTTATTTATTAATTTATTCATACTAACAATGAGCTATTTTTCTGTGACTGTACTCAGGTTTAAGGACATTACCAACCCTAACGTGTATGCCTGGAAATTTTCATATAATCCTTGCATGCCTTACACTTTCGGTAAATGCTCAAATGTTGCGGTGAGTACAGCAATTGTGAAATATATTCTGTGCCCTGATTCCTCACTTCTTCACCATCCGCTGTCCGCCACAGTGTTTTAGAAGTGATAAAAATATTGATAAAAGAAAACTAGCATCGAATGTGTGTGTGTGGGGGAAAAAAAGACAGAAGTTGGTATCATGGTTGATGGGTCACTCGGGATGCGTGTTTTAATTGTACGTGTTCAAAGTTTTTGGTTTTTGACCAGCTAAGTGTGAATTATGTCTGTTTGGGATTAATTGTTTCTTGTGATAGTAATAACCAGAAAAAGGGAAGGGGTGGGAGATACTAGAGAAGCACGAAGACAATTTAGATGTCCACCGAGATATACACACCACAAGACTTTGCTTCACTGGGTGTCGACACAGGCCTGCGAGTACAGCAACGACGGGTTCGGCTTTTACTCACTGGGTACCCAGGACTCGGCGACATTTTCTACAGAGGCAAGTGAGCTACATCTTACCTACTCTGCAACAGACCAGGGACTATTGAGGTATTGGCATCATCTTCCTCATCTATTATTATTATTATATTTATTATTATATTTATTATTATATTTATTATTATATTTTATTATTATATTTTATTATTATATTTATTATTATTATATTTATTATTATTATTATAAATAAAAAGAGAGAGAAAATGAAGAAAGACAAAAATAAGGAAACAAAGAAATGAAAATGAGTTAAACAAACACGGCCAAAGGTGTAAGGCAAACAGGTCGACTGTCTTACTAATGACTTACAAATGTAAAGCAAAAATACAAAAAGAAAAAATAGGAACAAAGGGTTGATTCAAGCGTTTTATTCCTGCAGAACCACTCAAGTGACATTAGTATGCGATCACAGCCAGGAAAAGAGTATAGAAATGAAGCCTGTGCAGTCATCCCTTTTTGTAAGTGAATGTAAGTTTTTGTATATGTATGAAAGTTTTTTGAAAGTGTACGAAAGCTTTTGTATATGTATGAAAGCTTTTTGTAAATCTATGGAACCTTCCCGTAAGCTTGGATCTGTACACCTGCCAGTATTGTCCGTCCTTCATCTGATTGTATTAAACTCTTACCGAGTATAGGGTTTGCAAATTATTGTGTACAGGAGTTTACACTGACGAGCAGATACTGCTGCCCACAACCAATCAGTGCTGGACTGTCCGGAGGCTCTGTTGTTCTTATTGTGTGAGTATATCAGCAGAAAAAAACAGGTTGCCATGTTCGAATACACCATGCTATGGTCACACCACCTGCTTCATCACCTAGATACATTTACTTGGGTGGAATTCACGTACGGACAGTTTCATGTATGCACAGTCGAGACTTACCCTCATGCAACCCCAAAAATCAAATAAAAAGTTTTTCCTACAACATTTTTTGAAAGTCAAGAGAATCTACAAAAATAATCTACAAACTCTTCTGTTTTCATCAATATGATTTTTAATGGTACTCTGAAAGAAAGATGCCTCCATACTTTCATAGAGTGTCTTTCCATACTTAAGTATAATGTCTTTCTTTCTCTCTATACTTCCAGTGTCCTTCCATACTTCCATAATGAGCGTCTGTGCTATATATTCTGTTCAACAAAAGTAGCAATATTTATCCAGCCACTCATCATTTATCATCCATTTATCACGTGACCCTAAACCAAGCCAATCTACTGTCAAGGTTGGTGGCGATGTTGCTGGTGTACATCGTGGGCGGCGTCGTCTTTCAAGTTGGTGTCCGCAAAGCGTCTGGCAAGGAGATCATCCCCAACTACACCTGGTGGTCCTCCTTACCTGCACTCATCAAGGTGTGTGGGAGTGTTCACCACGAATGTGGTCGTGGTTACTATCACTGACTGCTTCACTCATAACTGTCACTAACCAAAGACATTTCCTTCGCCTGCACTTTATTTTGTTTCTGTGAGTTTGTTACAAGATAAAGTATTGAACTGTAGGCTTGAGGTTACGACTGGAATGTAGAGGGTGTATAATTAACACAGGTGTAAAACCCTTTGTCTCTTCATCTATCTACACCTTTGTCTGCTGATCTGTTCCTTACAACGCACATTAATCTCTCCTTGTAATTCAAGGATAATATTAATAACCACTTCATCATTTACTACATTTCGCTGAATTGTAAATAAGCAGGCGCCTCTTAAAATGTATGATAAGCAAAAAAATAAAAGGAAACACAAACAAAAAACAAAATAAAACAAACAACAAACAGACAAAACAAATCTTACACATATAACAAAATCATAGATGTGATGTTTCCAAATTACAGGATGGCATGAAGTTCACAGTTTCTTGTGGAAGATGGCCGTACAGTAAAGTCTGATGTTGACGACAGTGCAGACAACAACTTAGTCTTGTCCTCTCCTGGTCCTGCTGTGTGATGTGTTGCATTGTTGTCTTATTTACAAACTAGTATACCTTGATCTTGATAATTGTTGGCTGGTCCTGAACGGTGCACGGTGAACTTCGCAAACTTGCTTTAGTGTGAGAATGGCGAGACTCCAAGAATAAACAAAAACATTATTGCTCTGTGATGTGATCGTGGTTACGATGTGAGATTGTGAGTGAATGTTATGGAGACTGTCTTTACTAGAAACTTTCAAGGGCTTTATCGGGAAAAAATCGTAAAAAGCACGAGCCTTATAACTGTTCATTGTTTGAAGAATTCTTAACAGATCAACAAAAGTAAGCTTCTTCTTAGAGGTACTTAACATCTTTTAATAATAATTTAATATGTAAATATTATAATAAAAAGATAAATATAAAATGCATTTTCTTGTATGGCGGTGAGCTTAATGTGGTGTGCTTACAGACTACAGACAAACTGACTGCTTAACAAACAACAAACATAAAACATACAAACAACATGCATACACATAACGCAGTTAGAAACATATGCAGCAGCAACACGTTAACGAAAGAACAAACATAAAGTTGAGAAAGTGATGAGTGAGTAGGAATGTTCACTTGTTATACTAAAGTTTTCAAAGATGTCACAGACCTGCAGCATGACGATAAAGACTAATGAAGTATATCGTGATTGATGAACATGGTGAAGGCTTTCCGAGATGACAAAAGCAGTAACGATTACAGTAGTGATAACAGTAACGATAACAGTAGAGGTGAAGTCTGAGGGCCTAGTGTCGACGAGTTGGCGACCAAGTCGACCCATTAAATAGGAAGATGGACGCCACAGGACCATTTACATTCTCCGCAACTTCTCCAATCTTGGCCGCAGTGTCTATCCATGTGCTCCTCAAAGTTTACAAGTGAAAGGACGAATGAATAATGAATAAATATCAAAATGGCTCCGGAGTACAATAGTGCGTCGCTACTAAACCTTTTGGAAAAAAATTCTTGTTATATCACCATCCGACAAATGGCCAAGGGTTGAAGTGGTAGTTGTATAGGCACCTGTCACAGTAAGTTTTATCAACAACTATGCATCAACATTTCTTTGATAACTGATGAGTAACAAGTCAAACACGATTAGAGTGTAACTGGGTGTCGTCTGGGTATCGTCTGGGTGTGTTGTTTCACTCTGTCTGCTATCTCACCGTGAAGAACACTGTGTCATGAATGTAATGTGAGGTCTCTTCCGGTTCTACTTTACTCAAACTGCAATAATGCTCAGAAAACACGTTGTTCTACTAACATTGGCTTGCCAGGTGTTACAGGTAGCGGCACAGATAAAAGGAAACTGTAGAAAGACTGGGCCCTGCTCCTGTGAATCAGACGAGGGGATCATAGACCTTTCTCCTTTGGCTGGAAACGGGGATGCCATGTGAGTTATTTTTTCTTTTTTTAAACGTTTTTCCACTCGTTTTTATTTATTTAGACATATATTTGTGTTTTTCGGACCTAAATAAATAACTGCTAAATTATCTTGATCATATAAGCATTAGTTTTTATTTTCTGTCTACTAATGAATATAGAATAAACTAACTTTTGTGTCGAGCTATGTGAAGAAAACATTCGCTGTTCATTTTCAGGTTTAAGGATGTTGTAAGCTCCTCCTTCAATGGCTGGAAGTTCTCGTGGAACCCCTGCATCCCATTCACCGAAGGCAACTGCAGAAATGTTGCAGTGAGTTAACAGGCACTTTCAGTATGACAGAAAACTTATTCGTGAAGCATAAGAGACATTTCCAGTAGTAAGTCCTTCTGCTGTACAACGATTTCGTCATGTGAGACCAAGATGGGTCAATTTATGGGTCGTTTTGGGTTTGTGTAGACAAAGAGGATCAGGATGGCGAAAAAAGAGACCTTTTAAAAAGTACAGTTATATTGTAAGACAACTATTTTTTCCATTTTTATCTTGGTTTTACCTGTCCACAGGTGTGTGAACTGAGTGATGACGGTTACGCATTTTATAACTTGGGCACTCAGGATTCTGCTTGGTTTTTAACAGTGTCCGGTGTGTTCCAGCTGTCCTACAATGCTTCAGATGAGGGATTTCCTAGGTATTTGTTCGTTTTAATATGTGTTTCTTGCAATAAATCAAACAGATATCGCGAAAGGCAGAGGATTTAGCTATCTAGCTTTAGCACAAATATACACAGAGTCAAGAACTATTGTTGAGGTTAGGAGCCTACACTATCAACTCGTTTTTTATCAACACAGTGAAGTTCAAAATCCGGGTCTTTTGATATCTCGAAGTGGTTGACTGACTACTGTATGAGAATTTGTGAAAATCAAAACCTTCGATTAGATGTTAGGGGAAAAATGCAACAAAACAAAACGCAAAACAAAAACAAAACAAAACAAAACAAAACAAAACAAAACAAAACAAAACTGCAAGTGTGTAGCGTCCGCTTGACATTATTTACAGCTGAGGAACTTGTTCCTAATATGGCAGCGGCAGTAATGAGTCCTATAATATAACAATAATATGCTAGTGACTAAATGTTTAACAAGGACCTCTACCACCTAGTCTAGCAAATGGTCTCCTAGAATCGTTTAGAAAGGACATATACGTGTACTCGTAAATATACACAGGCAAATAAGCTCAGATTCTCTGCCCTGTTCAACTGCTACAGAGTGACGTATGTGACCTTAGTGTGTGACCCCAGCCAGGAGAAGACCCTCGATGCACTCGGACCACTCTATTCAGCCACTTACGTATGTATTTGTCAACAACAGCATGAACGCATGTCGTACATATTACTTATTTGTATGTGTTAAAAACAGCATGTGTACGTTCTACAGTAAGCATTTTGACTGCTATTAATCTTGTCGAAACATGTCTTTTGTGATCACTATCTTAACAACTAACAACATATATCTATATATTTATGTAAAGAGAGAGAGAGAATAATTGTAGCATTGGGTGCTGACACCTCAAAACAAAACGCCCAGCACATGTAGAATGTAAACATCAAAAGGAAAGAAAAAAAAACTAAACTAAACTAAAACCTAGAAGACAAAATCCAGAAAGGGATAGAAAGAAAAAAAAAGTGATCCTTAAGGTAGAGTGTAAATACATTTACCGTTTGACTTTGTAAATAAAAAAAACTTGGCGAAATATTTGGGCACTAGTAGTTATCGAGAAACATGAAACAGACTACTAAGAGTTTCAAACTATGTGTCTGTCTGTTTGTTTGTTTGCTTGTCTGAAACATTGTGCTACCATATTGCTGTCCACAGGGATTTGTCTTGACCAGCAAGTACTGCTGCCCCCGGCGTGAAACCACAGGACTGTCAGCAGGCTCTATTCTTCTGATTGTGTGAGTAAAATATGTTTCCACCTACATTCAATCAGCAAAACACGGCAAGTTATTTAATATCAGAGGTTGTAAATACTGTAAAGTGAAGGTTAGTAGCCGGACCTACATAATCTTGTGGATTTCTTGATCACTCTTCATCAGTGGAGATGTCACGTGATTCTGGTAGACAAATGATTTCAAGACACCAGCTGCTTGCCATTCAAAACTAATGTATGGCTGGGGAGACATGGTGATTTCTCAGGATGGAGGTCTGCTGGACCAATGACTGGAAAATCTGCCCCACCCCAATATTGTCACTGCCGAAACGGGTACCTTATTTACCAGGGGAGGTAAAGATGACTGAAAAAGAGGGAGTGGTCTTCCGAATTCTGTTTTTGAGACAATAAATCACGCTAACTGCCCTTAAGGCTTCCAGGAGCTTTATAATCCTTTATAGAATCATTTACCTTTTAATTTTATAGAATATTTACTTGCAGAAGAAATATATCTGTCATCACAGTCTCATCATTTAAACAAACGGTAAAAGAAGGAAGGGAACAATAATGATGTGTAATTAAAGTGGTCTTGCTGACATTTAGAAAGAAAAAGAGTCTGGCCCACAGAGTCAGCAGCTTGTAAATATAGTTACATTTAGCTAATATTGTTTGTTGCCTGTGTTATTTCTGATTAGGTTTTGAAAGGATTTAAATTAATCAGTACATCTATTTGTGACTTCTCTAGATAACCACTTCTTTCCTTTCTCTTTGTTGAACTTATTTATTTTCTGTCTACTGATCGTCTGCCTGTCTATCTCTCTCTTGAGTAGCAGCACTGCCTGTTGCTGGCTATTAGTGTAGTGAGTCCGATTACTTTTATATTCTGTAAAGGTGAATCTTCGTAAACATCATGTTCAGGTTCTTCGTGCTGCTGTTCGTGTACATCGTGGGCGGCGTTGCCTTTCAAGTGGGCGTCCGTAAATCGTCTGGCAAGGAGATCATTCCGAACTACACCTGGTGGTTTTCTCTACCTACACTCATCAAGGTGTGTGGGATAGTTGGTAGCATACCACATGTGGTCGGGGTTACTGTTTGCCCACTCCTGACAAAAGATGCGCAGTTGACCCTTGTGATCTTGGTATTAACTTGTCCTAAGATCACGCCAACTTTTGTCATGTTGTTTTGAAAGTTAAGGTGCAAACTATGAAAGAGTATCATCTGTCGTAAGATTAAAATTTGTAATATGTAAAATTAGTAGCTGGATTCAATGCATTGTGTGCCTGTCTGACGGACTGTCCGCGAATATGCTGTGAGTCCGCCTGTCTGTCCAATACGCTATTTTCCACAAATTATGAAAGATATCAAAGGTTTAAAACTATTTCTATTAGACTGAAGAACTAAGAAGAAATTGTTTCGTAAACTATCATGGCAAAGACTTAAAGAGGTGGTATTTATTTTGTATTACAGGATGGTGTGAAGTTCACAGTCTCTTGTGGAAAGATGTCGTACGAGAAACTCTGATGTCGACAAGAAAACATGGACATGCTATAGCTCTGCACACTTCCTCTTGTCTCTGCAATTCATGAACGTGTGATGTGTGGTTCTCTAATTTATAAATTCAGACAGTAGAAGACATGAATAAGCTTCACGTGCGTTGACTGTTCGTTACTGTGTAACAAGGGCAAAAGACTAGTGAACGCTCCGATAATGAGGTCGTAAAAATAATTTAATGGCCACATAAAGAGATTTAGTCAGTTATACAAATATCTACTTGGTCTGAAAGTATACACCGATGAAAGAAGGCTCTACTGTATTTAACAGTGTATTTGGGGTGCGGTTAAATGAAACATAAGTCTCTGTCTGTAGCACTTTAGTCTGTTCATATGTGTACTCCGCAAACAATAAAACTTACTGGAACTGAAAGAATCATTCATTGAAGCTTGCATCTCGAGAGAGCAGAGCATTGTTCACTGACATTTCAGTAAATATTGTCTCGTTTAAAACTCAGCATAGTCTTTTGAAACGAACACGTGGGTTTTTTTTTTCTCATATGTAGAGATATGATTGACTCCACTTTCATCAAGAGGAGACACGCCAGACAGAAATTCCTCAAAGAAAAGACAAGAACTTGAAAGATCCAACAGAACATAAAAAAGCTGTAGGGAAAGAGTAGTATTAATTGGCTCATTAACACAATAGTGTATAACAAATACAACCTTATCACCATCATTATCAACACCAACAACAACGATCATCTAGGAATCATCTCGTCAACATTTATCAGTCTCTATCCATTATCCATCGTCCTCTTGAGCCCCCTTAGCCCTGGTTTGTTGTAGGAGCACATGTCGGTATTACTATTAGCTCTTACATCTCTCTAGGTTCTCTGCTACCTTTGTAGGGACGCTGGTACAGGTCAGTCTACTATTGGATGTCTTTACTTCCATTAACTCTTTCATCTTTCTAAGTTCTCTCTACCTGACTGACGGACTGACTGACTGAAGAATAATTGATTGCAACTTGGTTTGACAAAGAGTCAAGAGATGCAAACTATCTTCTCTCCCTTAGTTTGTGACGATGCAATCTGTGTACACTACACTAGCAAAATGATTTGGACCACGCCGAAGTTATTCAATATGTTTACTCTTGAGAACAATGATTAGACCATTGGGAGTGCGTGCTATATCGACAAACAGGCCAAGGGTTTAACTGATAAATAACTAGGCGCAGAAGATAATTTCTCCGTGAGTTATAACAAAGCATGTGTCACCATCAATGCATTGAATGTAGACAAAGCTTTCGTTGATAACTGATGTGTAATAAGTCAAAAACTATTACAGTGTATGTCGTAAAGTGGGCAAGTTGTTCTCTGGCTCTAGTGTATTCGCACCGTGAATGTAGTGTTCTGGGTTTACAATATCCACTGGGAAGAATGCCAGGAAGAAACGTTGTTCTACTAATTATAGTTTGTCAGGTGTTACAGTAGCGGCACAGGTGAAAGGAAACTGTAGGAAGACTGGCCCCTGCTCCTGTGAATCAGACGAGGGTGTCATAGACCTTTCTCCTTTGGCCAGCAATGGTGATGCTACGTGAGTAAACTATTTGTAGGTTCTTTAAAATTATTTTAATTTTGATCACTGAAACTGCAAATTAAGCATTTAAAAAAAAATAGATGTGTTCACATTTCTTCGTATTCATAAAACATTTATTTTTTGTTCTTCTTTGTTCCAGAGTGTAAAATAATGTCACATGTACTGTCGGTGTTTTTTGTTATCAGATTTAAGCACGTTGAGTCCTCAACTTTTTATGGCTGGCAGTTCTCGTGGAATCCATGTCTTCCATTCACAGAAGGCACGTGTCAAAATGTTGCTGTGAGTGTGACAGAAGTTCTTCATAGGACAGAACTTTTATTGTGAATTATAAAATGTCTTTGTGTTTTCGGCATTTGTGTTGAAGATCGCTCACAACAGATAATTCGTCATGTATGGGAAATGGCTTTTTTTATTTGCTAGAAGTTATATCGAAAGTTATAACGAACAACAGACGAAATAACAGACATCGTAAGAAAATCAGTTATGTTAAATTATGTCTGTTTAAAACTTCATGCTTCTCGATGTTTTTACTTGTTCACAGATGTGCGAAATGAGTGATGACTATTCCGCATTTTATAACGTGGGTAGGCAGGATTCCGCGACATTTTCTGCTTCAGATTCTGGTGTCCTCCAGCTGTCCTACAATTCCTCAGATGGAGGAAATAGGTATTTATTTCTTTTGGTATGTCGCTTTTTCTCCCTATACAACCTACTATGGTATTAGGAGCATTTGTTTTATCAAAAAATCAAATGGATGCCTTCGACTAGATTTTGAAAGTGATCAGTGAGAAAGAAATGGTCCTCACCAACCAACAGAAAAACCAAAACAAGCAAATGCATATCTCTGCCTTTATTACTGCGGTCAAGAAGACTTCAGTTTGCATACCTTTCTCCCATACCGCATTACTTACACACCTTGAGTCCGTTTAGTCAGTAAGAAAGCAATGTGATTTCCTGACCAAGGTTCTTCCTGATGACAATGTCTGGTAACATCCCGCTATCCTTTATTACGGATGTGTTTATGTAGATACAAAAACGTAAAGAAATATCAGAGGAAATCAAAGCGGTAAAGCAGAAGACGACAAAAGACAGAGAGAGAGAGTAAAATTACTGGCAGAAAATGACTGACAGACGGACCCACACACACAACACACAGTTAAAAACATAATGTTATCTCTAAACTGTCAACTTTTTCAGACTAGGATACGTGATATTAGTTTGTGACCCCGACACCGAAAAGTCGCTTCAAGTACTCGGACCTACGGCTGTATCCGTTTTCGTAAGTATGCGTTAATAACATGTTAAGTTTGTATTAACAACAACGTTAAGTTCTGAAATTAGTAAATGAGTAAATAAACAAGTAAATCAATAAATCAATTAAAACATCAATAAAAACAAACGTGACTTGAAGATATAGAGCATAGACATAGATGCATAGACAGAAGTTCCTAGAGCTAGAACCATACATTATCTCTTTTACTTATCCCAATATCTATAATCAACTCCTGGATAGGACCTGCACACGAATGGAGATGGCCATGCTGCTTGCTCCTATTCTGAGGCGTCCGTTTTCATGTTTACTTTTTAAATTCATGCCATACTTGTTTCTTTGTTTTCCTATTTTGAGTGGCAATATAAATGCTTACGGATTATTAAAGATGCCTTGCTTTTGCCTTCTTATGCTAGTAATTTGACACGAGAAAAAGTTAAAGGTTTACATTTAACGTGTACAGTTTGATGTGATGACAATACTTAAAATGTACTTTAGCTGCACAAGAACACCAAGTAACGAGTCTCTCTACAGGTGCACCTGGATGTTACTATCCATCACCATGCACGCTCGACATCCCATTGCTATGTACATCCCTCATCTAGTCCGTCCATCTATCTGTTTATCTGTCTGTCATAAACTTGTCCATTGATATGCGATGTCACTGTCCACAGGGGTTTGTTCTGACGAGTAAGTACTGCTGCCCACAGCCAAAAACCACAGGACTGTCAGTAGGCTCTATTCTTGTAATTGTGTGAGTAAAATAATTGCCCTTTCACCCAAATGTAATATATCGTTAAAATAATCAAACCAACCACCAGTTCAGGTCAACCAAAAATTACCATCCATTAACGAGGACAACGTCAGACTGAACGTGACATTAATTACCTTCCATAACTGTCAGTAGCTTATCCTCAACATTTGCCAGATGTTTCGCAAACATGTCTCCTTTTGCTCTTAATAAATGATTATGAAAACGTTTTCAAAACGACACACCACGACGACGACGACGATGACGACGACGACGATGATGAAGATAATGATGATAATGATAAATAATAATTTTTTTTGCAGGTTTTTTGCGCTCCTAGTGATATACTTTGTAGTCGGCGTCGTCTTCCAAGTGGGCATCCGTAAAACTTCTGGCAAGGACATCATCCCCAACTACACTCTGTGGTCTGCTTTACCTGGACTCATCAAGGTGTGTTAAATCTGTGCTGCATTTGTTTATCAGTTTTATCCAGTGTATGCAAGTGACGTTTATCGGCTGTTAAACTGCGTTGCTCCTCTGTTTTTCAAGTCAAATTTAGATGAAAGTGTACAGGTAATTTTTCTAGCGGCGGTAATAACTAAAATAGTCGTGACTGTGAACCTGGTTGGCCTGCGAAAAAAAACAACAAAAACAAAAACAAAAACAAAAAAACACGACATACTAAGATTTAAATATGTAACGAGTACAGTGGGTGTAATGCTTAAAAATATTTGTACATATCTTCAAATGTATGTCGGATATTTATCTATACCATGCAAACATTTTTGTTTACGTAGTTTCTTTTCCTAAAACTTATGTTCTCGTCTTAAACTAAGGAATTTTCTCCTCTCCTAGAAAACCAACATTTTACTGACCTAATGGGAGGATCTTGTTTTAAAATTACAGGATGGTGTGAAGTTCACAGTCTCTTGTGGAAAGATGTCATACAATAAAATGTGACGCCATGTGACGGATGTGATGTTGATGAGACAACGTAGACAACGTAGACAACGTAGACAACGCAGACAACGCAGACAACGTAGACAACGCTGTATTCACCTGTGAATACTCACCCATGTGAATCTACTTGACTCAGCTGTGCTTGAACGTGTGATGTGTGGCTGTCTAATTTATCAGTTGAGAAATTTATTCGTTTCAAACGTGACACAAATGTTTCTTTGTGGTAATGGAAGATTCGGTGGAAAGTCTAGCTTCTGGCTCGTAATAAACTTGACGGTTTTAAAATGGAATGTCAGATCTTCAACAGACAAAGAGCACAGAGGCTGAAAATAACTTGAGGAAAATTGGGTGGATAAATGAAAACAAGTGGACTTAAAGTAGCTTGAATCTTTTAAAAACAATAATAGTAAACTAAAAGTACGGTTCATGTGCTGTCTGGTGAAACTGGTGGCAAGTGTTACACCAGGGAACTGTAAACAAAAGCTACTGGTTTCTTGTTTACAGGCATCTAAAACATGACCTAGTGCAAAATAAAGGCACACTATTTCCCTTGTTTTACTAACAGAGAATACTGCACATTAACAAAATTAATTATAAATCATTCTACTAATAGCGTGACGTAGTACACTGTTAGTGTGACGTAGTACACTGTTGACTGCGAACGCGATTCGCGTGCTTTGTTACCAGGTAATTAACTAACGGATGGGTTTTTGAGGTTGAAATTTACAGGTTAGTTTTATATCGCCCATATCTAGCTATATCTGAAAAAATGCAAACCATGCCGGCTGGTCTTTAAGATCTGCTGTCTTATATCCTGCTCTCTAACCGCTGTTAACGAGGCCTTTTTATTTACCCAGATGTCTGGTTATGGACACGTGATCAGTTTCCCTCTAGCCCTTAACTAACAATTTTTTTTTTCATGCTCACTTAAAGTTACCAAAGCAAGCTCACTTCACGGTTCATTGAAAGGGGAGGCAACAACCGTACTGATAATTATCCATATAAGTTAGCTGACCGCTATTCAATCAAGAATAAAAAAAGCTTTTGTTTCTGGTTGAAAAAAACTCAGATTAAAAATTTTTGTAGTCAAAAACAAACATTGTTAATTGCTAATCCTATTTTTTTTAAACCATATTCCTTGATTGCGAGTGTGTGTTTACCGACCCTTGTATCGAATGTGTATCAAATGAAGTGCCCCTGACTAACATCGATCATCGAGACATTCCAGGTGACGGTGAAGACCTCACTGCTTCTAGAATGCCCGGGCTGTGTACATCGCTGTGCAGACATGACCGACAGCCACAAATAACTTGCAAATGAAACTTTTGGGGAAAAGTACTAATTCTTTTATTATAATAGCTACTTTGATGTACTAAGCAATTTTATTAATTTGTTGCCGTGCTACAAAACAGTCAAAATCTCTTCCCTTCCATATCCGCCATCTTCCCCCCATCGCAACCTTTAAACACGCACTAAAAGCACATCATCATCATCAATCATAATCAATCATCCTCATTTTATAATTTCTTTTTATGTATTCAGCAATTTACTGAAAACATCGGACACTGTGACGCACGCACCCACGCACAGCACACATCCTCTGCATCCAAACAGAACGAATAAGTCTCAAATAACCTCTATGTACAAAATTATTTTGTAACTTACAAATTTTTGGAAACTTGAAAACAGTGATGAGTATGAAAAAAAATCATTACATAAGAATTCCATATACTTGTTTTGCCAAAGTAAATCAAGGCTCTATATCTAGGTGATTTGTAATTAAAACACAAACACACAGTGTCTATCATGAATTCGTGCACAGGTAGATGACGACCACTCACAAAATTAAAAATCACTGAACTTTGAACTATCAAAACGTCACATAAACGCTCCCATGCCATGCAGACTGTCACGGTGATGTTTCCTGTCATCTTTGGAGTTATCTTCTACACAATTTCTTTTATGATGATAAGTGCAGTGTGGTGTATTTGTAACTTTTCAACACAAACAAATCCTTGGCACAACAACCGCAACACACTGGACAGGTGAAACAGAGAACAGCCAGCAGTCTACAAGACATCACAGACTGCTGTCGCCATTCGCTTAAGTTCATTGTTTCGCTTCATTCCTAGAGAAAGAAAAAAATCAATACGAAGAATAGTTCAGCAGTCCTTCTTTATATAAAAGACAATACAAAATAAGAGAAGACAACAAAGCATGCTATCCGAATCAACAGCTAACAACAGTACAAAGAGATGTCATCGAATCAATGCCTGAGAGTTTTCTGTGAATTTTGACATTGTCACACCACAGTGACAGCTTGATATATTCGTCTTGCACGTACAACACATAAATAATAAATTTTCTAAATCACAAATACGACTGTTGCCGCTTCAATCACACTTCTATGTCTCACGATAACTCTGTCATTGCGCTGTTCCTGTAACAATTACTAACACCTGTCTTTGTCCTCCACCCGTACCCCAAACATTCATACACGGACATGAACTCACTCACGTGCTCACTCATCCACGGCGCAGGTTACAGTGGAAGTGAAAATGATTCTAAATACTTACAATCACAATAATCTGTGAGAAGCCATCGGCAGTGTTTACGTTGTATTGCCAACCTTCTGATAGGAGTGTATGATAATGTACGTTAAAATTATCAACAACAGCTGAAACGCAAAAGGAAAGGATCATCATCATCATCGTCGTCGTCGTCGTCGTCGTCGTCGTCGTCTGTTACTGATTAACTTATTCGTCTGCTATAAGTCCCTTTACTTTTTTTCTTACATTTTCTAAGGAAGAGTCAATACTAAAGATTACATATAACATAGGAATACTACCAGTGAGAAAAGTAACACAATTTGAAAGGAAATGTAGGATATCGCCTCCATGAAAATGTGCGCCATTGAAAGGTGGTAACGCAGTGAATTTTATGTATGCAATGTAAGTTGATGTTGGTTTTGTTTTATTTTGGTTTCGTTAGATCGAGTTTTGTCATTGTGTGAAGAGTTCTGTAATAAGTTCAAGTGCTGAACGCACGGTAGCAGATAGGCAAAGAATACAATCATTCTGCACCTATCATCTACCTCCCAATAAGCTTTTTCATTAGAAGTTGGAATTTTTAAAAAACCGATAAAATTGCGTTTGTTTGTTATCCAATTATTTCGTTTTACACGCTTTGCTCTATGTTACTTTGTAATTTTGGATAGGTAGTGAGGTACGTCAGTATTTTGAGTACTATTCATGAATTTTGTCGTCTAAGGACTTTGTTTTAGATACTGAGAAATTTAGAAACGAAACTAGGTGAATGAAAATAAAAAAATAAAACATTAATAAGTAAAAATAAATATATAACTCCAACGTAACCCCCCCCCAAAAAAAAAAAACCCAGTATACTAAAGCCACTGTTGATTATAAAATCATCAGCAGGCGGTCAATACATAAATAGCCATCGATTACATAATCGATATCCACCATTAGATCGTCAAGCAACACCCAGCGATCAGCTCCAATAAACAGAGTACCACCAGCGACAGGTAAGTCAAGGGCGAATTGTCACAAAGAAAACTTACCTGAAATGCTAGTATTCCCACAACGATGCCGATTGCAATACCAGACTGGATGAAATCCCAAAATTTGGAGTAACATCCCTGAAATGACGGAGAAAATATATCGAGGTACGTAACACGCCGTGCAAAGATTTCATTTTAAAAAGGTTTTTAGTCTGTGGCAAAGCACGAAGATCATTGCTGCTGCCAAACTCATACAATACCTATGATAAGTTTAAAACCCATAAATCTTATAAAGATTGCAAAGAGAAGTATTAAAAATTGTTCTATTTATTTTGTAGATTATTGCACCACTCCCACAGATCACTCATTAAAGTTTACTGGCTATTACTGCTCATCAAACTAATCCTCGCGAGACTACTTGGCATCAACTCACCGAAACAGTTCTACACGTTACAGGCTAGAGAAAAAGCACCTGCTACACAATATTTCCAAGAAAAGGTGTCATCTCACCGTTAAGTAGTTACTGGTGGCTGGTGTTGGTGTAACAGCACAGGTATAATCAGTGTTGATAGTTTTGCAGCAGGCCAGAGGAGTGGTGAAGTTGCTGGTGTTACCCAGCTTCCGCGGCCACTTGGAAGACGAGTAGAAGTCGTTGTAGTTGTCGACACCACAGCACTCAGCTACAACCACGTCATGAGAAAGCATTTCACTATCGTCCTCAAAGACAAAATGAGCCAACGTGTTTATTTGCTGCTCAAGGCAAGCGTTTACTTTTGTTTTTAAAGATGGTTACAATTATTGAAGCTCGTGCAGCCGTTCTCTGTGATAAAGATATATAATATATGAATTTCTACATCTCTTCTTAGCTGAAATGTGATGAATGTTATCCTTTGTTTGTTTGGCGCTGGCGGGCTGAATTAAGTCAAGAATCATAGATAAGTGCGCTTAATAGATAGTTGGATGAATTTAACAATACATAAGTTTCATGCAATGTCAACATCAGCAATTATATGCATGTTTTAAATTGCCATGAATTAATAAGTTAAACCTACCTTAATCATCACACCGTTCCAAATCTGGGTGGTGGAGTCGGAGCTGTTCATGCCTGAGTAGTTTTCAGTGATCGTTTGTTTCAAATGAGGCTTGACAGCATCGTCAAACTGTCAGACAGAAAGCAGCATCGGTGAAAATAGATATCTTAAAACTCAGCTGGTCCTGATTCCCTAAAGGTGTTCTTTTACTGTTGGGAAAAAAACGATAATTTCCATAACAATGAAAGCACTGGGGCTTGATTGAGTCAGAAAGGGAAATATATTTTTAGAGGTAACTCCTGAGATTGTGTGTGTGCTTGATGCACACTAAGTAAATGTTACAAAAATGTGCGAACGACCTTGTGAACTTGTGACCATGGACTTACCACACTGGGGTTGATGACGGCGATGAGGACGAGTACGAGCTGTGCGAGGAACAAGATGAGCGTGAGGATTAAATGCTGCAACGACAGTGAAAGAAGCGAGACTGAGCACTCAAAAGACATTACAGATATCCATGTCCACCGAGGGCAGAGAGAGACTATGAGGCAATCAGGCAACTCTGTTAAATCTTTCTAGAGATACTTTTGAAGTCTGCAATATGTTTTATTTGGAAAAAGTCACATCCGTAGTTTCCTTGAAGATTTTCGAAGAACTTAATAATTCTAATAGTCTTAATAGATTGTACGGTTGTTGCTGATAGTAATGTTGTTGATAATGCGATTACGACGCGACGACGACGATAATGATGATGAGGATACTCACCACCACTAGGGCAGACTTGAATCCGCAGGAGACGCCGATGAACCCGAGGACAGAGACGACGGCCAGAAAGATGCCGAAGATGATGAGCGCGACACTAAAGCAGAAGGCAATGGAGGCGACGCTGAAGCTGCTTGTTACCAAGGTGATGCCCGCCCGCTTGGCTGCTTCCTCCAGCCCACTCTTCACCGAGGCAATGCTGTCTGCGAGAATGTCGGCTCCGTCAGGATCACGAGACCAATCACGAACATCGTCATTCCCGCCATCTGAGAAAGGCAAGTAAGATTCAGGTATTAATATTCGTGGTGTTCATTGTGTTATCATCGGATTGTCGCTGTTGCAGGCATACACATATGAAAAATGGAGAAAGTAGTTGAGAGAAACCGAAAAATCAAGCAGCAGGTTGACATGCGATGATCATATATTTGAAGGAAGTCTACAATGAGCAAATAAAGGCCAAAGGTCAGCATGCCTGAAAGAAAAAAAAAATCAGTTAAAAGAACGCCATTTCCGCTTCAGTGCCGCTCTTCTTTCTCTTTACTACTGCTGTAATAAGCAATTGTTTTTCAAAATGACAGTCGATAAAGCATAAACCGCCACACCTACCTTTATCCATCTTCAAAGAATGCAACAGCAAAGCAGACGCGTGCACACACACACATACACAGGTTTTCTCACTAAGAAAGAGAGAAAGACATAGGAGAAAGATAAAAGAGGAAAGAAACACATGACAAAGAAACAAACAAAATCAGAAATAACAGATTTGCGATAGAGAGAAAAACAGCGAGAAAGAAAAAGATATACTAAGAAAAGAATTTAGATAATAGAAAAAGAAAGGCAGAATCTACGTGACTTACAAAAAGGACGATGTTGACGATACCGACGATAACCTTGACAACACATATGGTGCTCATGGTGGAAGCTGTCTGCTATTTACAATTTCCACACACTTTAGTCACTGTGCGTCTGACTTGTCAGAGTACGAGCTGAAAAACATAAACATTTGTTATGAAACAAAACAGTGCAGGGTAAGGTGGTAGGGCTGAAGTAAACAAACTGCGGGGTAATGTTTAACAAAACAAATAATGTAGGACTAATTTTCAATAAGCAAACGGAAATGGGCATGCTTACCAAAACATATACTTTAATGAAAGCTGAACTAAACAACCAGTCATCGCAGCGTTCAACTAAATAAACAACGAGGGTAAAACTTAAGCAACCGATCGTGAACGCTCGCACACACAAACGCTTACATAAATAAGTGCATAAATACGATCATTTTTTACACGAGACAATTGACAAGCTACATCTGAACCAGTATAAAACAAGTGATTATCAAAATAAGTCATGTCGACACACACAGTAGAAACATTTAGTCAACACTTACCGTCACCTGTCTTCGAGTTCGAGCAATGGTGCTGGCGAGAAAACAAGAAGAATGAAAGTAGTAGAGCCATGTAGTAGTAGTAGAGAGATGTTTGTCGACCTCTCGACAGGAAGTATGTTGTTTTTGTTGACCACAACCCTCAGAGACTTGCGCAATAATTTATACTCTTGACGTCACACACTGATGACGTCGACAGAAATGATGATAAATTATTTGACGTTGCAGGGGGCCTAGCGCGTGAAGACCCGGAACAGTCTAGAACATGGTCTTCACGTTCACTGCGCGTGGGCACAGAGAGAGAACGTCTGTCTTCTATTGTCATTATTAGTTAAAATATAGTCTTGTCCAGGTGTGCTTATCTCCTGGTCAGTCTGCAAGTGAGAGTAATAAACAGCCAGTGAATTATGCGACAGGGGTACTCTGTTATTTGTCGTATGTCGACAGGTAATTAAGCCAGTACAAAGGGAGTTGAAGTTTTAAAAGAGAGAGAGACAATAAACTTCCCGATGATATCAGTACTCAGTGACAGGCACTAGGCAGGCTTTAGAGATTAAAAAAAAAAAAAAAAAAAAAAAAAGCAAAAGGGGTCACAGAGTGCCCCAGACGCTGTGACCTGTAAAGTTTAGGGCTGTAGCCTCACGTCTATGGCAAAATAAGTGAAAAGTTAAAATAAAGTGAAAAAGTGAAGAATTCGTACTGTACACACAAAAAGATACATTGAACTTCACAATCTAAAACAAGGGTACGCTCGGACTTTTTAGAGAGTGCACCGAGAATTCGCCTACTTCTGTACACACAAAAGTTTATCCGTGAGTAACACATTGGGTATGCATCGCTTGTATCAGAGGTGAGACAAACTGTAGAAGATACCCGACACAAACCCACCCCGAACACACGCACGCGAGCGCGCACACAAATCAATACACAAACACATATTTACTTTATCTCATTCTTGTTTCATGGGTGAACTTGATTACACACATGCATGCACACACAAAGACACACATACATATAAAGACACTTAAAACACAGGATAACATATACTTAATGCATCTCTCAATCTCACACATACGCACTAACAAGCGCGCGTATACACACACAACCACATAACCATTCACTTCTACTTTTGATTGACTAGTCATCTGAACTTTCAACAGGTCTATTTTTTTAAAATTAGTTCAGTCATGGTGTGTGTGTGTGAGTGAGAGAGAGAGAGAGTTCTGTTTAATGCACTGAGACCCTGACAGTTTGATAACAGAGATTACAAATGGTTCGCTTGTCAGTACACCTGTAATGTCTGGCCAGGTGAAATGGGTGCATTGAATCGTTAATTGCCTATTGTATGCGTGACGACTATATTTACCTGTCGATTAATCCGTATATCATGACGTTCGAACGATCAACAAAGTCCTCTGATGTAAGTAAAGTAATTCCGGTACAAGCTAATGTTAAAAGCTTATAACAGGGATAATGACACAGTATATTGTAAGTCAGCTTGTGTGAATATTTACACTTTCTTTCTCACACGGAAACAGCTCATGATATACTGCTCAAAGCAATATAAACGCCAGTTGCAGTCAACCTTTCGTTCTAATAAGCACACAGACAATAAAATCAAATCAAACCATTAATTTATTGATTAAATAAACAGTAACAGAAATTTTTAATCGTTTTAAGAATTTTAGTCTGGACTGACTTAAACCATGTGTTCAAAACTAAGAAAAATGATATAAGAAAAAAAAGAAAGTCAATATCGCGTGTGTCCACTATTCTTTTGTTCGTTCGTTTTCTCTCCAACACACTCCATATACACTCCCTGCTTCGCTCACAATCGCATGTACACAAAGCTGTCTAAAGCCGATTGTCGTGCTTGATCAAGACAGGCAGGCCATGTTGACAACGGCACACACGATGTCATAACAAAGAAGGTTGGAGATTATTACCGGGAAATAGCGAAGGCTCCCCTACATCAATCGCATTTTGTTTGAGAAAGCCGTTGATGAGATTGAGAGCTGAGTGCTCTTATCTTGCTACTGTCACCCAAGAGCTGCTCGAGCGTGTGTCGAACCCGAACGAATTCAGTCTGAATGCTAGTATATGGCGAAACAAGAGAGAAAAGAACGGATGTCACAAGCTAAAGTCAGTAAAGCACAGGGACAAAACAAAACAAAACAAAACTTCAGTAAACCACTGGTGCTGCTGTCGTCCTCATGATAGCATGTTTTACAACTTCCATGAAACAACTACACTTGGTGCTCGTTGTTAAAACAGAAATCTTATCACACTGACAGTTGGTCAACATTCCTGGTC